>NW_017306766.1:473837-477206 GCF_000935625.1 Nanorana parkeri | reverse complement strand
TTCATTCATAATTGAGGATATAGTATACATACCAGGCCCTCAATTATGTACAAACACTCAGCGATCACTGATCGCTGAGTGCTTGTACCCGTTCTCCTCTCTGACACACACTGTCATAGGAGGCTGCAAGAGGAGAGCCCAGCCTCCTGTGACAGCGCTGGCTGTCTCCGCCCCCACACCGCTCTGCTGCACTGTGATAGGCGGCCGAGCGGTGTGGGAGGAAAGACACCGGCCGCTCACAGCGCTCGGCCGGCTGTCATTTTCTCTCTGATTCCTTTCATCCCTGCTGGGCACTGCTCTGTGTCCCAGCGGGGATGAAAGGAATCACAGCCGCGCCGACAAAACGGCAGGAAAATGTCACTTTCGGCATTTAGCCAAAAGTGCCATTTTCGGCCGGCGCCCCCCCTTCACTTTTCGCCCGCGGCCCGCGCCCCTGCTGCCCCCCCGGTTGTTACGCCATTGCATGGAGATCAAGGGGCAACTTCACTTTTACTAAAGTTGTCCTTTAAATAGACGCTCACCTCCTATGAGTGCAGCTCAGGAACTATCAAATACCTTCATCTATGATCCTATACTTCTTTGCACAGGCCTGCTTGCATCCCAGTCAGGTCCTATGCCTTGTGCTGACACATGCTGTAACACCGTTTATTCTTATAGATGGTTTGTACGCTGCTGTATAGTTCGGGCCACCACGAGTACAGATTATCTATAGGAATGAATTGGGAGTGGCACATATTTATTATTTCTGTTTGGAATACACTAAGGGGGTAGGGCTTATGTTTAAATGACAAGTTTTCTTAAGGAAAGGTTGTGCTTTAATAAATGTAATTTCTTTGAGATTTGCCAGGGGCTAATTTTCAAGGAAACAGTTGGCTTAAAGGAGCCTATAGACATCAGTGGACAGTTGGATGTGTAGACATGGGTTATGTCTTTTGCCACAAGTTTAGGCATAAACATGTACAGTATGTTCTGACCCAGGTACATACTTCCTATTCCTATGAACTAGGAAGGAGAAAGAGCATGCTAAAATCTATCACTATTGGCTTATCTCGGTTTTCAAGCCTGATATTTTCCCCTAAGTTTGGTTGTGTGGAGGTGTATGCTGCTGACTAATAGCCTGAAATTGTGGCCACACTCATTAGGCCAAAGTTCTCACTATTGTTGCCATAAGGAAGCCCATTAACTTTGAATGGGCCCTAAACAAGCCCCAACATGTGGAAACACGTACCTGCGTTTTTTGTGGGCAAGTCACGGGGCACCCACATGAGTGTGTTATAGTGCAGGGGAAGGCAACCTTGGCTCTCCAGCTGTGCTGAAACTACAAATCCCAAAAGGCATTGCAAGCCACAGGCATGACTCCCAGAGACAGAAGCATGATGGAATTAGTAGTTTCAGCACAGCTGGAGAGCCAAGGTTGCCTACCCCTGTTATAGTGCACTTAAGGGCAGGTGCATTTGCTTATACTGTACATGTGCAATGAAGTTGCAGTTGTACGTTAACATGTGCTGCTGTGTGTTAAAATGTTGGTTTTCACAATTTACTACTACCTGAATTTGGTATCTTATCAACCTCTTGTAATCCCCGGTACACTAGAACAACTTTCTCAACCAGGGTGTGGTAACACCATTCTGGCTTCTTCAGGTATGTCTCGAAATTTTCACACAGCATCATGCATCATGGAATTTAATAATGCTAATCCAGGGAGGGTGGGATCCATTCAGAAAAGGACAGAGGTCCTCTGTCCAGGCCTGCCCTACCTCCTGCCCTTCCATGCTGCCACAGCTGTGGCTCCTGATATGATGGTAGGACTCCAAGGTGAAGGGGGAACTTTGATGTGAAGGTGGGCTTCTGATGCAAAATAGGCTCTTGATTAAAGGGGCAGTTTGATGTAAAGGGGCGGGTCTGGTGTGAAGGGGAGCTCCTGATTTGAAGTGGGGACTCTAATGTGATGGAGGAAACCACACTTTTCTGTGTTTTTACGTTGTGTCCCCCCTTAAAATCTATATTAGAGCCTATCTTGGATAATGGCTCTAATATAGATGTACAATAACAGGCTGGGGATAGGATGGTGGCTTAGCTATATTGCTTAATTGCAAGGACTATATAAATCTTAAAACTACCATACAGTATACTGTATGTATTCATTACATGAAGTTCAGCTCTGCTCCTTCTGAATAGAGAAACATTGACCAAGACATAAGTAAATAGAATGTGGTAGCTTTGAAAGCTCTTAATATTTCATTATGTTTCTATGTGTTTCCAGGTCATAAAAATAGACACACAGTATTTGGTACATTGCTGTACGATATTTATGATTTTAGTACAATGGCATTGAAGGTGTAAAGTATAGAAATGGTCAGAATAGCAAACCTTGTCAAACCAGTATCACAGTGGTGAGAAATATAGAACCTTCCAATATTTTGAATATTTTTAAATTTGAGAAGTTGTGCACTAGAACTAGCTCTGGGGAGCTCATCTCAAATTCACTGCATTGTAGTCCACTGAGAAACAAATATTCTGATGAGCTGATTGTTTGGAAATGCAAAATCATCTTTGGCCAGCAACATAAAAAGAATTTTTGCTCTTCATTGAAAAGTGCATATATAAACTGCCCCTTGTTTTATGCAGTTAGCTTTATGTGTTTTGAAAGACTTTGAATGTGCTACAAATTAAATAAGCCACACCTACCCACGTCTGTTTGGCTGCACAACAAAAGTTCCATTGAGCACTAAAAGGTAAAGAAGCAGATGAAAGTCTTGCACATAACTGTGTTTTTTTTTAATACAGGGAATTGATAAATGTTTATTACAAAGATAACGTGCATTGCTTTTTATTTAGCTTGTTTGAAGTGCTAAATGTGAGTGTTTGATCTTTCTTTGTTTTATCTGGTATTGCAAATGTTATTAGTCATATACAAATGATGTATGCTTGTGTGGTCCAGGTGTACAAAGGGAGGTTTTTCTCTGAAAGCACGCCAAGCAAGCAGCAGTGTTATTTACTTTGCCATTTAGAGTAATATATACGCAGTTTTTTTTATTTTTAGCAGTGCAACAGAGATTAATTGCTGCTGAGGCTTGATAATGCTTAATCTCATTGATGCATTTTAATGTTTCCTGCCAGATACATAGCATTTGTTGCCATTGAGAGAAGGAATGAGACATTTATACTCCCCCTTCCTAATGGGGAGACATTTATACAACTTGTGAAGGTGGCAAGTAAGGCAATTTCTGTCCTAAAGTATGCAGTTTTGGTATTTATTTACCTCCCCAAAAAAGTTAAGAATACACAGTTATTTAAACGTTTAAAGTGACATTAACATCAAAATCCCCCCCCCCCCCCCTCCCATGCGTGCTGTATTTTCTAAAAACA
>NW_017306766.1:382260-473656 GCF_000935625.1 Nanorana parkeri | reverse complement strand
ACCCCCCCCCCCCCCCCTCTTGCTAGCAGGAGTTATATGCAAAAACACGCAAGGGTTTAATAACCCTTTAAGCATTAACACCTGCTTATCCCATAAGGGCCAGAACAATTTTTATATTTCAGTTTTATTAAATTGACTTTTTTTTAGTGGTACTGTGCTCTAAGAAGTATTGACTTTTCTATTTGTTTAAAAACGTGAAAACATTGAAAAATGTTTATTTTGCCATAATTTTAAAGGGAGCATATAATGTACATAAGTATTCATTATAGCCAGGACTAAAAAACAAAACAAAAACATTTTAGATTGTTTTTAATTGGGTAATGATAAAATAAAGCATATCAATATTTGTTCTTCCATCCAGCATATCTAAACTTTATGTTTCAAAAGTTCTTAGTTTTCTGGTTTGATAAAGAGAACTTGTCTTTACAAGGATGAGTGGCTAACCAACAGTGTCCTTGAAATCCTTGAATGAATAAAGATTATATTACCTAATCATTCATTAAGGGACATATGGTCAGAAGGATTCTGAGACAAATGGCTTATACTGCTGCATGCAGGAAATTTGGATACTTGCAAATAAAAGCTGTTTGTTATACAGGATTTAACTCCTCCCACTCTCATCATGCTTTTATTTTTTTGCTAGTGTCATTTGGAGATGCAAAACCATTTTATTTAACGTCCCTTTACTTTTATCAAGATATTTTTTCTTCATTTAAAGGAGAACTATGGAGTAAGTGTTTTCCCCATAGTTCTCTTAGGGGTCACGGGAGGACATAAACTAGCGTCCTCCCATGACCCAAAGCTCAGTATACCGTGAGCTGCAGCTCTCGGTATACTGAGACCGCCGCAGCCGGGACGGATCCCGACATCACTGTCGAGATCCACCCACCTGCATGATTGACAGCTGGCTATGCCTATATAGAGGCCGAGCCAGCTTTACCCGCCCCCTCCACGTCCGTTCTGCCAGTCAGCGCTGGAGGATCGGAGCGGGGAGGGGTGGAATCCCTGCAGGGAGCGGCGAGTGACAGTCACGGCTCTCTGCAGGGGTGGAATCCCTGCAGGGAGCGATGAGTGACAGTCACGGCTCTCTGCAGGGAGATGATCGAGAAGTGAGCGAGCGACGGTATGTGTTCGCTCACTTCCCGATCTATTGAGCCGACGTGTGACACTTTCATTGTCGCATGTCGGCTCGAACTATGAGGTTGACTGAAAATCACTCACCTCATAGTTCTCCTTTACGATTATTTGCCACAGGGCTTCACAGCAAGCATCTCTGTAACAGCTCTCCTTGCTACTGCCTGATAGTGATGCTGTTGCAGCCAGCCATATAACCTCCCTTGCTTTCAGCAGCAAGTGTGTGAGTACAATTTGTTGGGTTTTCTCACACTTTACCATGCTTGCAGTATAGTGGATCATAAGTGCAGGGGGATCGGTCTGGTGGGATCCACTAACAGTTCTGCAGTGTTCCCTCTAATGGACCTGATGCCAGCGGTCTGGATCGAGGTCCCCTACTTAAGTCTACACACTCCTCAGAGTCTTCTCTGGCTCCATTTTGTGTAGGTCACTCCTCTGCGTTATCCAAGGAGGAATTTTTTGTGACTCAGTCTAATTTTATGCAAAAAAAAAAAGAAATCACTGCAACAATAGCTAAATCAGGAGGGGCGTTTTTATGTCTTCTCCCCCAGAGTCTGTCTCTGATTGTTTCTTCAGCTGAGGATGTGTTTCTTCACACTCATCTGAAGATGGTGAGGAGTTTAAGTCTGTCCATTTTGGTTAATCTTGGGCCTTCGGAGACAACATAACTCCTGGATTTTGGTTCTATTGACGCAGTGCATACATGTTCATATTTGCATGCACCTATGAAGTGCCAAAAGTTACTAGTCTGGGTTCCCTTAAGAGTCCTCAACCTTCAAAACATTTTCAGTACATGTGTTTCTGTAGCCTGTTTATAGTGACTGGTATGCTCAAGACAAACTATTTTGCACAAGCGTCTTGCTGAGCAATACTCTATAGAGGAGGCATTTATTAAAAAGTTGGCAGTTTCTATTGTGGATTCTGCTATCTCTTACCTTAACAAAATACTGTTCCTACTAAGGACATTCCAGTATTTAAGAATACAGTTGATAAGAGTCTGGAAGTTCTTTCCAAGTCCTTATTCTCCCTGACTGGCCCTGCCCTGTAAACTGTTATTGCTAGCATGTCCATATGCCAGAACCTAAGAATATGGACAAAATATATGGCTCAGTCAATTCTCACTGTTGTGGAGCTTTTATAACCCATGCTATTGCCCTCCACTACTGTGTTGATGGGCTTATGGATATTGTACATCTCCTATCCAGAATGAGTTTTCAGTCTGTGCAAATGCAGGGGACTCTGGCTAACATTGTGGTTTGCAGAATAACAGTGCAAATGTGTTTATTGTGTATAAACATTTGAGGGAAGAATGCCTCTTTGGTGCCTCCCCAAATAACTATATCAAATATGTCATGAGTACCCTTTTTCCCCCAGCAAATGAAATTTGCTCAGACTGGAAAGCATCTGAATTCTAAAGCTAAAAAGAGCCCTCCTGCATTCTTAGGGCATTTACATTGTGGGATATCTGGACAAACTCTTACTAGGGAACAGTTAATTTAGCTCCTATCAGCCAGAGGGTTGCTTGGATCCTGAACCTTCAGAAGTCATTGCTGGAACCAACTCATCATTTGTGGTAGCTAGGTCTTATACTAGATGTTATTCAGTCCAAAGGTTTTCTTCCGCAAGACAAACTGCTGAATCTCCGATCCCATGTTTGGACTCTACAGTCCAGGAACTGTGCAACTGTCCACTTTTGCATGAGAGTCTTGGGTTTGATGCTAACTTCCTCCAGTCCCATTGGCACAATCCATTTTGGACTGTTGCAACTCAACATTATGGCTGCATGTAATAAGAGGCCACACCCAAGACCAGATTATCCCTGGCATGGTAGCTCATGAATCCAGCCCTGGAATTGGGGAAATCCTGCTTTCCATCAGGCTGGAAGATTTTCATAACAAACACTGGGTTAACAAGCCGGTGAGGAGTCCTGGACACCCTGTATGTGTATAGGACTTTGTCTCCGCAGGAAGCTTATCTCCAAATCAACATCCTTGAGCTAAAAGTGATTCGGTTGTCTCTTCATCGCTTTCCCTCTCTACTGCATGGTCATCATACATTAACCATAAGGGAGGAAGCCAATCTTTTTCTGACTTGGGTGGGACTTCATTTTGTGTCCACCTTTTATGTTTCAGGCATGATATATTGACAGGTAGACTTCAATAGTCGTCATCATCAGGACTTCGAGAAAAGGTTTCCTCACCCAGAGGTGATTAAGGACCTCTGTCACAGGTGGAGAACTCCCAACTTGGATTTTGTTGCTTCCAGATTCCCAAAAAATTAAAGCAAGTTTGTTTTCAGGTCCACAGATCTCCTAGCCATGGCAGTGGATGCTTTGGTGGGACTCCATGGAACCAGTTTAACCTTATCTACACTTTTGCTCCCCTGAAACTCGTTTCTTGCCTGCTTTAAATGATCGAGGTGGAGGGCATTCCAGTGATTTTCATCACATTTAATTGACCCAGGTGGATGTGGTATTCAGATCTCATCTTCTGGCAGGCTTGTTATTGGCTCCTTCAGATCGCCCAGATCTTCTTTCCCAAAGACCAGTTTACCATCATGTTTCGCGGTCGCTGGCTTTGAAGGCATGGCTGTTACAGCCCAGGTCCTGAAGGATAGGGACCTTTCTGATTTTGTTAATTCCATACAATTCTGGGATACATCCTGCCCTTGTTGTAATCTGGTCTGAATCAACATTTGGCCTTAAGTATTATCAAAGGACAAATCATGGCTCTAGTGATTATTTTTCAAGACTGCTTGCCTCTCATTTCTTTGTAAAGGCTTTTGTTCAGGATGTTGGTCATTTAGCTTCACCTATACATTCACTTGCGACTCTGTGGGATCCCAACCTGGTTCTGTTGGCTCTTAAAAAACCACCCTTTGAAACTATCAGAGATATTCCTCTGTTCACACTCGCACAAAATTTTCCTTCCTTATTTCCATCACCTCTACGAGGTAAGATTAAGGTCTGAAACCCTTTCTGGTTTTACAAAGACAAAGTCTGTGTTCTGGTACAAAGCATAGTAAAGTATTTTAGAAATTAAATAATTGCATGCTTCAAGCTCTTGCGTTTTTAAATGCTAATGATAGTCAAATGAACAATATGAACTAAAAAAAAATTAAAAAGCCTTTCATGTTAAAAATTTAAAAGGTTTAAAACTTTGGCAAAAACTAGCTAAATCGGGAATGGAAATGAAGGAGTTCATTAGAGCTAGTTAGGTTAATCAGGGGTATTGGAAAAATTGGAGGCAAATGTTTATTTTTTACTTTTAGGTCTGCTGCAGCTAAATACAATGTAAAACATGCAATATGTTACATAGCTGCTCCTGATTGCTAACAACAGCGTAATAAACTTTTCACAATCTAGCTGACCACTGCTACATACTGCTAAAATCATCATTGTACATGGTCACTCAGAAAGGCACTGTTTTTGGACCTCATCTTTCAAACAGACTTCGGGTCCAGACACGTACACTGAAAGTAAGCACTCAAGAGTAGGGGCCCAATTGTGCCCTGAAGGATTCACAGTTCAAAGTTGCACAGACCAAGCTGTCCAACACAAGTAACAGGGTTGGGACAAACTGTAACACTGCAGGGCTGCTTAAGCAGTTGTAGCAACAGGCTTTAAAAATATATATTATTTTAACCATTGAAGTGAATAGTAACCATGAAAAACACCCTTTGAAGTTTTTTAGCTTCTACCAACTCTTGCAACCAACATATTTACTGACTGGTCTGCATGTAAATGTTGAAAAAATATTAAAGAAAGCATGTGAAATATCAAAAAAGTAGTTAATATCCTGAACACTATTATTCCATTTATTAACTGCATACAGTTATCAGACTACAATAATTTTTTTACACCGTGGCCTTTTAAGTAATAATAATTTTTAAAAAAAGTACAACATGCACAGACATTTCCTGTGTTACAGCATATGTGAGTTGTATAACTTCCCTATAGAGATGTCCTGTTTTTGTTGACCAGCCTTGACAGGTGAAACTGATTGAAGATCAAGTTGAATGACTTGCTGTTTGGGTATCCAGTCAGTGTTTGGGCCCTCTGACCTCTTTGAGTCCAGTTAGTCAGTTGTTCCCAATTATAGACAGTGAAATGTAGCCACATAAAAATTTAAGGTTCCCATAGTCTTTAGATATCTTTTATTTCTGTCCATGTTATTGTGACATGTTCATTTAATTGGACAGTGTATGTGATACAACTGTTCAGCTCTAGAAACTTGAAATACAGGCACAAAATTTAAAGGCCGTGCAGAATATCCCCTACTGCCTCATGTTTTCAGTGGTATCCATTGGGAAAACTGGACGTTTTATTTCATTTTCTCTCAAATGAAAAAAAATCATCTGGTGATTAATAAAGTATAGAATGTAAGGGGCATTTAACTCTGTTTCTTCTATCAGAAACTGTAATTTTGAATTAAAATATGTTCAGTACAAAAGCTTTGAGGATAATCACAGTTTGATTTAAAAACAGTTCAGTTAGGGGGCATGGCCAACATACCTACCTGAATTTTATTTCCATACAATTCTGGGATACATCGACTTAGAGTTCTGCTTATGTTTCATCCTGTACACTTTCATAGAGCACCCTGCCATCCCCTGCTGGGCTCAAAACCTGTAATGCCTAAAGGTGCCCATACACCTAACGAATATTGGCCGTTTTTCTTTTGCTATCGTGTTTTCGTACGATATTTGCAAGGTCGATGGGCAGTGTACAACCGCAAATACTGTACAATCGTACGACTTTCCAGCAGGATAGAAAACTTCTGTCAAATCGTAGGAAATTTGATAGGTTGATGGCGTTTTCATACAGAAAAAAATGCACCATTAACACTGCTCATGCGCAAACGAAAATCAGTGCCGTCAATTAACGAAATTCATCCAGGTGATTTTGCTAACGACCGCTAATTGAATCTTTGTCCAATGATTGCAAGGTGTATGGGCACCTTAAGGGGAAAAATTGTATTGCTCTGCCAACCAGATGGCTCTAATTACACAGATGATGTTGCAGGAATGGTGGCCAGGTCACTGCATGCCATGGTCTTTCAATCAGAGCATGCTGACAATGTTAGAAGGGGACTCTGTTGATCTACTGGATGCTATGTTGGTGATAGCCATGTACCAGACTGCCCTGACTGCTGGAAAGGAATGTGTTCAGCTAGATATTAATCTGATTGGCCAGGACCTGAACAAGTCGGAGTCAAAATTACAATGGTAGAGCAGCAAATTAGTCAGATGGAGGACTAAAGAGTAAAACACTCCTCGACAACTTGCGCTCTAACAATTAAAATCGGAGCCATGGAGTCCAGAGATGAGGACTCTGAAAATAAAATTCATAGGAACATATGCGTATTTTTGGACTCCCGAAGGGTGCAGAAGACTTCCCATCTGTCCATGTTTGTGGAGGACTTGCTCTGTACTGTCCCTTCTGAAAGCCCAGTTCTCCCCTTTCTTTACATTTGAGAGCACTTACCCTATGGCTCTCAAGAAAGGAGCACCTGGTTCCTCTCTGCAGACCTTGATCCTGTGTCTGTTGAATTTTCACAACCACAGTTGGGTACTACATGCAGCAAGGTCAATGGAAGAAATGCTTTATGAAAACATGAAACCTTTAATTTTCCCAGATTCATATCATTGGTTGTCAGTACACCTTCCCACTGTTATAAAGGGACCAGCTTTTCCCTGGCAAACTTCATGAGCAAAATGGATAATCTTCCAGATTTTCTACTTCACCCAAAGAAGCTGTCATGAGGCTTGAAATCATCTGGTGACACATGTAAATCTCTTCTGTCATACTACACAAGAAGAGACATTTTTAATACACTTGGCATCTACCCACTATCCATAATGGATGGATCTTTTCTATAGCTCTGTGCTTGACCTTATTTTCTCAATTGCTGCTGCTGGGCAGCACTGTCATCTTACCCACCTGTACTTTGGAGGATCATGCACTATGTGGGCATCCCCTTACCTTCGTTTGGTTTCTATTCTACCCATGTTGTGGGGCATGATTCTTTGTACGATGGGATGTACGAAAACCTATAATGTATGTGCATATCGTCTCAGGAGTGATGAATAACAGGGCTGATGTCTATTGCACTTTAGTATCTACCCGTTACCAGTTACTCTGTGTGCTCTCATTTTCAGTGAGAGAATCTTTATGATATTTTTTTCTGTAGCAACTCAAGCCATATTGGGTTCCTTGCTGAAAATTAGCAATTTTGGTTTTTAGGGGTCCACGTGCATACCCCACAATTACTATTAGGTAGGAATCTAAGGAAGCTTCCTTCTTCCTTATACACTTGCCTACTTTGTTTCAGAGCACATTGAAAACCAGACAAGCATAAGGTGCTAGTTAAAAGTACTTTATTTAGAAAATTGTTCACAGGAACAAGCATAAATCATAAACAGGAACAAGCCAAGGTCAGGAGCCGGAGTGGGTAGTCGTACAAGTCAGGTCAAGAACACAGAGATCAGAGATCACAGAGATCAGAATTTCCAAGAACAAGCCAGGAGCAGGAACCAGAGGAGAACGTCAGCCAGGATCGGGTCATACACAGAATCAGAATACTCAGAGCAGCAGGAATGCACTAGCAGGTAAAACCATGCAAGGGTAAGGTCAGACTGCATTGAGCAGTTTAAATAGTGAGTGGGATGACATCATCACTCAGAGACAGGAAACTCCCATTTGGCTCTCTCAGATGATGCTCCCTGTTTGGCTATAAGAGGGAGCCTGCGAGTAGTGAGCAACGTTACACTGTCTGCTCAGACAAAGGAGGAAACACAGATGGGTGGAATGGCAGCCAAGCCAGAATGCTGCAAACCAGTTAAGTCAGGGTGGAACCCTGACACTTTGTGCTGATTTGCCTAAACTTTCTGTTCTTCTCTGCCAGTGGCAAACAGACATCCCTTCTTTGGACTAGGAAGACTGGAAGGACTGTCTTGCAAACTGCACCACACTTATGGTCTCCTGTAGAGATAAATTAATTCAAACTAGATTTCTACATAGGATTTATTATACACCATAAGGACTGAAAAAGATGTATCCCAACCCCTGCTTCCCACACCTGCCCTAAGGGCAGTGTTGATACTGGTATATGCCTACATATGTTTTGCTCTTGCCCTTAAATTCAAAAATACTGGTCAAAAAATCATAGCTATTGGTAACGCTAAATTGAGTACCACCTTAAAGCCGTACACTGCCCTGCTACTTTTCGTTATCAGCACTGTTGTACATCTTTCCTTACTTTTAAACGTTTAACATTTTACCTCCTGCTAAAAAGGAAATCCTGCTCCAGCAGTAGTCCTTGATGACCCCCTCTCCAGCCTTAAACATGGAAACCAACAATAGTTGCTGTATTGCTTTTGCAAAAACTAACTTATGTGATTAGAAAATGTAATAGAGTTTGGGCCCAATGGTTAAAATATATGGGCCACCCCCTCCTTCCTGTACAACTTGTACCTCTTCCTATGTAAATTAAGGTCATCCCATGTATTTACTGGATATTTTCACCCCTCTCTGTCAGTTGTCTGTGTTGTACTGAACTATGCTTTGAACTGTGTGTATGCATCCAGACCAGAGGCTTACTTTTGTAACACTTTATCTATACAAACAGTAAAAAAACAAAACAGTTAAGTAAGCAATGTGTAAGCAAACTCTGAATAATCAGAGAAATGCAGACGTTGTGTAAATTACCAATGAAGGGTTTTTACTTGTCTAGCAGTTTGCCTGTAAATTAAACACAAATTATGTAATACAACATTGAATCTGTTAATTTGCTATTACCCCTAATAGAGGAATTTTGAATTTGGCCATAAGGTCCTATAACATCTGTGGCACCTTTGTGCATGCTTCATAGTGACCATTTGATGCCATGGGAGTGCTCAAACTGTGTTTGATTTAGGAGGTAGTACTTAAGGTGACATTAAAGTCACATTTACCCCTCAATGCTGCTTTAAGGACTTACCTTAAATGATGCCTCATAACCAGATCATCTTCTTCTTTCCAGTAGTTTTCAGGAGTCCCTCAAGCGCTGGTGCCGGTCTCTGATCCAGCACTGACTTCTGTGTCTCCTGTGTCCCACGGTGTCTGTGCATGTGCACATGCCGGGCTGCGTGCATTGACTTACCCTGTCTCTCTCTCCTCTTCTCCTGGCCGAAGATCTCTACTGCGCATGCGCCCGCCCCATGATCCTTCAGGGCCGCTCAAGAATCTTCAGATCTTCGGACGGGATCAAGAGGTGCAAGCAGTATGGTAACTTTTTGTAAAGAAGGTTTAATTCTACTTAAAAGGAAAACTATTGGGAGAGTAAAATATACTCTTCCCAATAATCAGCCAACCACAATTGTTCCGTGTTAGTAAACTTACATATAAGGTAAATAGCAAACCAAAGTTAAGAATATTAGACTAATTCGTGTGCAGTGAAATATCAGATAAAACATTGTGGGGAACCCCAGGGGTAGACATGCGTCTTCAACACAGTCCGATATAAATAAACAGTTTTTATTTCATCCAGCGATAACAGAACAAACAGCTTTCTTCAGCAAAACGGTAAAGTAAAAGGCTTTCCTCAGCAAACATCAAACATAAAGACAAAGTCCTTCAATAAGATTGCACTGCGTAGTGCGTTTAGGTGATCTCACCAAGATAGGGTCCACTTGCTTCTGAGCAGACACACACACAGACCTTTCTGTCTGCCTCTCAGCTTCCCCACTCCTCTCTCACCTGTGTTACCTTTTAACAGGAAGGGCTGTAGGGGAAGTACCTGCCCTCCCAAGTTAACCCCTTCTTTGCTCTCAGCCCTGCTGACTCTCCACAACATGCATACTGTATCTCAAGTGTCCATGCCTAAATAAATGAATTGTCCAAAACAAAATACCTTACAATGATCCAAATGTCTGTGAATGTTCATATAATAAAAAAGGATACATTTGGATTCTGTATGCTCCTGCTCTTATACGTAATAAAAATATATTGTTAAAACAAAAAGGATAAATGTCCAAATACTTCAATAACAGCACAATATTGTGTTTCATCTGCCAAAATCACCCCTTTACTCTTTGTACACCCTCTCCAGAGTGTTTCTCACCTTGTAATCAGACCTCTCATGGTCTAGGAACACCAAACCCCTTTACAACCAGACAGAATTACACCTGTACTGTGGACCTTGATCCTCCTCGCTTCTGTCTTACAGCGCTCCTCGTTATAATACCCAAGAAAAAGAAGCACAGACCATAGTGTAGACTGATTGGCTGAAATCAAACTTAAAAAAAAAAAATGTAAATACATAATCACCCGTGATTCAATCATACAATGCCAAATGAATCCCTCATTCTGTAAATAAAAAGAACATCACAGGAACTCAGAGCTTTTCTTACAGTCTCCTCAAAGTTCCACCAACCTCTGTGTCATAGGCTCCGCCCTATGTATGTTACATCTTAAGTGACTTCATCAGGGGCTCTACTACCCAACAGTTTGAGTTGTCGTCTGACACTGCATCTGTCACATGCCGGCTCTATAGCTTGGAAACTGAGCAATCACAAACCGCAGATTGCTCAGCTCATGTCTTTTCCCTGCAGAGAGTGGTAATTGTCAGTCACTGCTCCCTGGAGGGATTCCCCCCTCCCCTCTCTCTGTTCCTCCAGCACTTATTGGGCAGACACCGCTGGCTCTAGAGAAGCAGAACCAGCTGTCAAACAGGCAGCACGGTGGATCCTGACAATATTGTCTGGATCTTTTCCGTCTGCAGCGTGGCTGTGCGCTGTCAGCATATAGCAGGCAGTGGCCCGCTATATGCTGACTTTGAGTCACAGGACTACATTATTTAATGTACTCCTGTGACCCAAATGAACACTAAAGCCAAAAAAAAAGGTTTGGCTATAGTCCTTTTTTAAATAGAAACGGAACATGCATGTCTATATGTACAGTACAAATATAAAATCACCACATAAAAAGTGTTTTACCCATAGCTTTTTGGAATCCATCTTTAAGTGCTATGATCTCAGAACAGTTTGAGAAGGTGCTATGGGTTACTATGCTTTGCAATTAGCACTTAGCAATTGGCACACCATCTACCCAATCAATGCAAATGCATGTATTCCAGGGGAGGACAAAGGGGAAAGTGGACCCCTGGGCAAAATATGGTATAAGGTATTGTTGTAGCTGGGTGTTCAAGTCAAATGCCGGAAAACAACACCTGTATATACAAGCCCTAAAATTTCTCAGCAATATAGCATTTTAGAAATTATTACATTTTCATATTTATAAGAATTGTTCGGAAAGTCTTAGGTTCTTGTTTTTAAATGAAAGGAGCAGAGATAATTGTTTAGGTTGTCACTGCTGACTTTTGAAAATGTTTGTTTCATTAGTGGTTTTAATACTTTTACTGAGTCACTCACCCAGCATAGGCATGCAGATCAAGGTTTTTATTTAACTTTGCAACATGCTTGTTCAGATCAGCGATGCAAATAGTATTGCAGGTACTGGATCTGGTAGGCAAATAGCATTTTTAATAGGGATAGTAGATAATCAGACTTTTAACACAAGTTTCCTCACCAGGTAAGGCTTTTCACAGGTTTCCATGGCCTCATGTTGTTCATAACAAAATATGTATCTTGATCTTGATCTGATCAAGAGACATCATTTAAGGTAAGTCCTATAAACCTTGTAAATTCCTGTTTTAGGAATGTTTTGTATAAACATTTTTGAATTCTCCATGTTTGTGAAGGTGCTAAGGCTTTTTTTTCTTGCTAATATTCTGGGAAAATGTGTGCATGTGTTGCACTTTTAACAATAAGAGAAAACTATTCCAAGCTGAATAAAAAGACTCTTGTCACATATGATGTTTTGTGTACATACTGTAGATATGTGTTTTATGGCATACCACTCATTTGGAACCAGATCCTTTGTCCCTCTTTCCTCCTCAGCTGTCCCTCTTTTTGGTCTGATGTACATATATCTATTAAAAGGTTCTATTTAACTACCAAAAAAGTTGATCTGCACTAAAACTTTTCTTAACTCTTATTTATCTAGTTTACTATTTCCACAAATCCAGTACAAAGGAAAAGTAATGGTGAAAAAAAAAACAATTCTGGGTTTAACTAATCATTTTTGTCATATAAATTTGGTCCTTATAACTGGGGGAGTGGCAGGGGTGTGTCCATTGCCTAAATATATTGTGCTGGAAGGTGTCCCTCTGCATCATCTCAGAAAGTTGGTAGGTATGATTACGGGCCCATTTACATGAAAACTTTGTACATGTCAACACACACAATTTTGTGTATTGAGGGACATTGCAATAAGCAGCCTATTCATATTGAATGGGCTGTTAACGCATTGAAAATGTTTCTGTAGTAATGGAGGTGGTAGGCAGGTTTAGTGTTTGGCTTACCTGCACTTTATCCGGGAAGTGTGCACCTCCTCCCTCTTCCCCCAGGAACACACACAATAAGCACAGTGTTGATGTTAGGGTTGGTGGGAGGCATGAAGGGTTAGGGTCAGGAGTTAAGTGATAGACGTGCTGGGTGACAGAAAGGTTCTGTGTTTGTGGTGTTGGGGTGCAGTGTCGGGTGCTTGGAGGCAGTGGGTTTCAGTGATAGGGGTGCTGGGTAGACATGTGTGATTTGTTTCGTTCCGAATCAAAATTCCTGTCCCACGGTGTCTGCATGCGGGTGCACACGTCCATAGACTTACCTAGTGTCTCTCCTTGCATCCCTGGCGAAAATGTGAACTGCGTATGCGCCCGCCCCAAGATGCTTTGCGGCCGCCCGAGAATTTTCACATTTTTGGACGGGATCGCACGGGGAAGACACAGGTATATATTAACCCTTTTCAAGGCTTTTTTTTTTGTTTTACACTTTTTGCATATATCTACTGCTAGCTAGCAGTAGATATATGAAAAAACAGAGGGTTTAATAGCCCTTTAATGCTAAGTATATGCTATAGTTTTCCAGTGTATAAATAAATATACATAAACATAAAACATTCAGCATGGACCTTTCACTAAAAAACAAGGTACGCTTATGTAATTTTCCCCATCTTTATACTAAAGTGAAAAAAAAAACCTGTGGATGGAAAAAGGTTTGAAAATATACTTACCTTCCAGCTTCCCCCTGCAGCACATAGGCAAGGGTCATATTATGGTCCTTCCAGTAATATCCTGCGAACACTAAGAATCTTGTGAGAAGATGTTCCTGCACTGTGCTGCAGTGCCTTCTCCTGAGATTTGTGATATTAGGTGTTCTCAGGATCTAGCTGGAAGGATCATGACACCACTTTATGCTGTGTGGAAACTAAGGTAAGGTAAGGCATTTTCTAACTTTTTTTTTCCCAACCACATGTAATTTTTTTTTTACACTTGAATGGAGCAATCTAATATCGGGTAGGTGACCTTAATGTAACAAGCAGACCTTACTTATCAGTGCAAGGTTCGCTTTAATAGATTTATGAAAATGTTTTTAATTTCATTCTTTAACTGTCATAAATAACACATTTTACAGAATTTAACAATTAAAAAGCCTTATGTAAGCTGCATCATGCAAGAGAATTGTGTTCTTTCAGACTGTTTTAACTCCCTCAGCTTTTTAGAAAATGATTATGTTCCGTTCTCCAAGGCAAAACTAAAACACCTTCTATTTTTGTGCTTACTAGCTGTTTTGTTGCTGTGTTTGCTTGTTTGTTAACTGGTCTTCCTAAGATCAACATTTATTAGGTTTGTGTATGAAACCAATACAAAAAAGTATAGGGATACTGTTTGCACCATACAGAAAGTATTGTAGGTCAACTTATTTGTACTTGCCACATTGCTTGCTACAAAAGCCAACATCTAATCAGGGCAGTGTTCTTGGTCTCTTCCCTGGAGCACATAGTAATGGACTTTTCTGGTTTGGGGATAAAACTATAATGCTCCCTCTGGTGTCTAGCAGTCACCAGCATATCATTCAGAAAATGATAATGGAGGGACACTAGAGAGAGCATACATATTTAAAGAGCAACTCCATCTTTTGGACATGTTTCATGTTAGACCCATATTCATGGTCAGATCCACAGCCCCAAATGCCCCCCTCTGTTACTTGCATCCCATGATTCTTCTTGCATTATTCAGGCATCTTTTGAATTTGGGCTTCGGCCAAACAGCTGTGTCATCCATTCACAGATCCTTTCACAGGTACTGTTCTCAATGGAGCATTTAATGAGGTTGCTACAATTGTATGCCAACGACACTTATCCTGTTCTGCACCTGAATGTCCATACCTCGGTAATAATTGCTGTATAGTTTTATGGTTTATGTTTCCGTGTAAATGTGTTAATTTTATTGTGTATCATTGGGAGAGGCTACAATTTAATTTCTTTTTTAATGATTTTTGTTGTAAAATGATAAATTCTCTCAAAATTTTGAAAACCACTCAAAAAATGTTTATATTTCAGAGCATCCCTAATACTTTTGCAGATGAAGCAGCTATCAATAGAACGTATTTCTTCTTTTTCAATCACTGCACCCTCAAAACAGAGTCTGTGTTTCTTGCAAGCTGTACACCTTTCCTGTAATCTGTAAAAAATAATATTGATTGTGGTATACACTCCTTTTACTATTTTTTATACTGTTCCCTTCAATGACTACTGCAGCATTGTATCAAACTTTGGAAAATCACTTGTGTCTTAATAGGAAACAAATAACATTAGAATTGGGCTATTTTCAAAAAAGCCAGAACATAGCAGGATATCAATTTCTTGTAACAATACATTTAGAAGGCATTGAATGAAAATCCAATCAGTGGAGAGATACAGCAGAGTAGTTTTTAAGAGGCTGCTACGAGTGGTGGTGAAATGACATTGAAAGTCATTACGGCTGATAACACATTAGATTTTACACCTGCCATAGAGTAATGAAAGCCATGTGGTGTTCGCATATTACAAGGTTAGGCACACAACCCTACTACGATTGTATTAGTAACATTGCATTACATGGATACAATTAAAGTATTTTTGTTACATGGTTTTATATTTTATACATCACACATTGCATTGTATGCTAGATCTCTGTGACAGGACAGAATTAATAGCACCATTGATGCATTTTAATCTGTAGACCTGGGAAACCAGATTGTAATGCCCAAAACTGTGTCTCTCAACTGACTTTGGGGATAAAACCTGCCCACCACCATCCCTTTGTCCAATGAGAGTGCTAAGTGATAGCCACATGGATGGGCCATAAAGTCAGGGAAGTTAAAGGAGAATTATGAGGATGAGTGACTTTCACTCATCCTCATAGTTCGAGCCGACGTGTGGCAATTAAACTGTTGCACGTCGGCTCAATAGATCAGGGAGTGAGTGAACACATAGCGTCGCTCGCTCACGTCTCAATCATCTCCCTGCAGAGAGCCTTGACTGTCAGCCACAGCTCCCCACAGAGATTCCCCCCTGCCCGCTCCAATCCTCCAGCGCTGACTAGAAGAACAGACAGGGGAGGGGGCAGGCACAGCTGGCTCCGCCTCTAGATAGGCAGACCCAGCTGTCACTCACGCAGCTGGATGGATCTCTTTAGCATTGTCGGGACATGTCCCGGCTGCGGCGGTCTCAGTATACCGCGAGCTCGCGATATACTGAGCTTTGGGTCATGGGAGGACGTTAGTATACGTGACCCTTAAGAGAACTATGGGGGAAAACACTTACCCTATACTTCTCTTTTAAATGCTTAAAAAAGTGAAACCAGGTTTTGTGTCTTTTTGTAGCTGAAATCTCCCCCCCCCCTTGTCTTTTTTCTCTTTTCTCTGTCTTTCTTCTATCTCTCTAATTCCCCCTGATCCTGTTCTGCTTGGGGTTTATGTCATGTTACTAATGTTGTGGCATGTTTTATGCCTGAACCACTCGGCACTGTTTATCCGGCCGATGTTCCCCCTGGGTGCTCGATGTTCCCTATCCACGAACCTCCCCATCTTGCTGGACTACCTGCCATCTGTTTTCTATTGCCGGACAGTCCTCTTTGTGACGATAAACGGAGGTGTCTCTGGCTGCTGGGGGTTGTTGTTTATTTACTCATTTCCTTACCATTGTTTCTCCTTTATACAGTTTGGTATCCTTGATCTGTAAATTGAAAACTTTAAAAATGTATTGCACTAAAAAAAAGTGAAACCAGATAAACAGAAAGCACATTTACTTGATAAAGCTTAAAATATCTGACAGGTTCACTTTAAATGAAAGGCTAACTAAACCTAAAAACAAAAATGTAAAATATTGCTGCTCTGATTTTATTTCTTTATTTATTTTGGGTTTTCAATCTTTCTTTATTCTCTCTTGGTTGATTTGCCAGTTATAAACTTCCCGACGTAGGGTGACAACGCTCACTCATCCTACTGTATCAGGACAACAAGAGAAGGCTACAGAAACTTCTCCCTCTCTTCTTCTCCTTAACATAGATGGGAGGGGTTCTGTAGTCCTCAGAGATAACTGGAACAATGTAACTCATGAGCATTCAGCACAAGAAGCTATCAGTTGACCAGATTTTTGGCAAGGTCAGCAGATATTTTTTTGCACATGTCAATCTTATATAACAAAGTATTTTCAAGGGTATATTTAATAGACCAAAGGGGACCAATTAAGAGTGCATTTTTATGGTTTTCATTCCCTAAGCATCAAAACATCAATGACACTCTAAGAGTAAAGAGTACAAAGTAAAAGCTGAATTGCAGATCTTCGTTACTGTTGTGTGTTCCTTTTATGAGAAATATCAGCTATAAAACCTTTATTAACCACATATATAATTTGTTAAAGCTCTTGACCTGAGCTCTGTGTGCCATACGTACCCCATCAGAACAAGCCTTCTCCAATCCCTTTTAAAGGAGAACTATGGGGTTAAGAATTTTCCCCATAGTTCTCCTTAGGGTAACGGGAGGACACAAACTAGCATCCTCCCGTCGCGCTAAGCTGTATACCTGTAAGCTGTAGCTCACGGTATACTGAGACGCCGCAGCTGAAGCGGATCCCGCCAATTATGTCTGGATCCACCCAGCTGCATGAGTGACAGCTGGCTCTCCCTATGTAGAGGCAGAGCCAGCTGTACCCTCACCCGTCCGATCCGCCAGTCAGCGCTGGCGGATCGGAGCGGGGAGGGGGGAATCCAGCCCCTCCCCTGTCACGGCAGAGAGCTGTGACATGATCGAGAGGTGAGCGAACGTCGGTATGTGTTCGCTCACTTCTCGATCTACTGAGCCGACCTGTGACAGTCTCATTGTCACAGGTCAGCTAGAACTATGAGGTGAGTAAAAAACACTCACCTCATAGTTCTCTTTTAAGGTTTTCCATCAGATCTTTGCAAATAATTGTGCTTTTTGCCTTGTAATGTTATAATGGAATTATGCTTAATGGTAAAGTCAACCTTCATAAAAGAAACAAATGTGCATTTATTATTTTTGCATTGTAGCCAGTAAAGCATTGTAACCATAATCAGTGAATAGCAGGGGCAATGCTCTGGCCAGAAACAATGAATAGACTACAAGTGCGGTGACGTCACTGCATTTGTATTCCATAGAGAACTACCTCTGCGGTGGTTCCTGATGGGACTTGTAGATTCTCCATTCACAGGTCCTGGCAAAGGATCTCTGAATGGATGGCGGAGCCAAACACAGCCGCGTCATTTTAAAAAAAAAGAAGCCGAACCTTGCTACTTTAGAAGCATTCACTATAACAATTAGGGACCATACAAGTTGCTGGTGTAGACAACAAAAGCATATACCGTAAACTCCCCATTATCCGACATCCACGGGGATTGGTACATTCTGGTTGCTTGAGAGTTACTAATAAAAATAGGTCTAACTAATGCCATACCCCATACTATACCATAGCATAACATAAACTCTGTATTGACTTCATATTAATATTGGAAAGCAGTAATCAAAAGCAAATTAAGACAAATAGGCACAAGACCGTTTCCAGGATAATACATGCTGCAGATCAGCAAAAGAGTTCGATGAGACTTCTGGTTAGTTGAATACTGGATAACCGAGAGTTTACTGTACTTTTTTGCCAGGCCCAACAATTAGCAGTTTTTCTAATCACTATAGGCTTACATATTAAGGATACCATTTCACATTCACAGAGCGCAAAATGCATCCATTAACTCAGCTTTAACTGAACCTGGGAAGCAGGGAGAGGGATTATAACTTTCTAAGCCACGTTTGAGTTTTACATTTACATAATGTGTACTGTAAATGAGCTATGACAATAGAAATTGTTTTTACTGAATGTGGAAAAAGCAGCTCTGTATCTTGAGGTTGATGACAAAATTCGCCTGAAAACTGCCAATGCACAGCTTCTCCTGTTGCTTGACATTTTGCACTGCATGCTAAAATACACATCTGGTGTGGTACGACTGGTCATTCAGGTATGGGGAACAGAAAATGCTATTCATAGGGGAACTTGATATTCTGTATACTTTGGTCATAATCCATATACCCAAATTATAGCTTGAGACTCTGCAAACCTCTGAAGTATTTTCCTTCTTTATTTTCGGTTTCCAGTGAGAATTGAAAAACAGAGTAGCAATGTGTATGTTATAATATTCAATATTCAGCTGAGTTATTCTAGACTGTGTGCTTTGAGTACCGGAAGATGAGCAGTGGAAAACCATCTTTATACAGTAGGCCAGTGCGAAAAGCTAACATAAGTAAAATGTTTCTATCATTATTTGACAAGGTTTTGACTTAAAAGAGAATTAAAGTCAAACTTTTTTTTTTTTTACTTCTCTTTTGGGTCACAGAAATACATTCACCAATGTACTCCTGTGACCCAAAGTCAGCAGAAAGCAGTTACTGCCCGCTATATGCTAACATCACTGAGCAAAATTGTTGAGATCCACCCCGCTGCCTGACTGACAGCTGGCTCTGTCTGTCTAGAGCCAGCTGTGTCCCTCCCCTGTCTGTCCCTGCAATGAATGCTGGAAGAACAGAGAGGGGGAATTATTGCAGAGAGCGATGACTGCAGTCACTACTCTCTACATGAAGGAGACCATGAGCTGAGCAATCAGCAGTCACACAATTTTGCTCAACTCTCAAAAATCATTTTTATGCCTGTCTGTGTTGCTATTGGAGAGCTCCCTGCACTTCCTAAATAACGCATGTGCATTACATTTATGCATGTGCATTACAGAACAGTGTGAATCCAGACTAATAATAAAGTGGCTATATTTAATAAGATCCACACTGTAAATATTATGCTGAAGGAACTTTATTGTAGAACTTCAGGGAGAGAGGTTTAGGGCTTAGGGCATCCATAAGAAAATACAGACTCCAGACTCACCAGTTCCCTTCCAGTATTCCACAGTGTAGGATTAATGGGAGCACACGCTGACACTGGGCATTTGAGCAAAAGCTGAAGAGGGATAGGCATGAGATCAGTAGGAGAGACACCAGACTTGCTCTTGAGGTCCACTCTATTCCAGGCACCTCTAGGAGCCATTAGCTTCCCTGGTTCTCCTCAATCAGTATTAGGCCTCCTCCAGACTTGAGGCCTAGAGAAACATTTCCCACACTTGAGCATTCCTTCCCCCAGGCTTGGACTAAGACTCCAACCTAGGACAGAACTAGACTGAGCACATGGCAATACCCCTGAGTATATATGTCCGTACCCAGCATGTACTACTGGCCATGAAACCACCAGTGATTGGATAGCAAGCTTACACACTCGTAATGTCCTCCCACTGCAGCAGAGTCACGCCTCACTCAGATACAATCAATGCTAGAACACCTGGAATTAACCAGATAAATGCCAACTATAATTCAGCCAGACTGAATACAGCTCTGGCAATCACTACATTTCTAGTAGCTATTCCACAAAAGGTGGTGGGGGCTATAGAGGTAAAAAGTCTTGGCAGTAGAATAGATAAACTTCCACCTACATGTCAATGTTCTGAATTGCAACAATTCTTCCTTAGTCGTGGTGTCAGTTTATAGAATGAAGACATTAGTGATAGCACTGCACATGCATTCTGAAAATGCTAGTTCCCTGGAGGTCAAGCTGATACATTTGCCTTCAGCACTTTCAGAGTCGTTGACCCCGGACAAGTATAGAGATAAGGAATTTTGGCACTCATTTTCAGCATGTTTGTTCCGGGTATTTTACTCAACTTGTAGGCATGGTCTGGCAACAAGCACTTTATAAGTAGGCCAGCAATTGTAGCCCGTGTACTTCTCTCATGAAATAATCACTTTATGAATCAAAACTTTAGCTTTGTCTTTGTTATTCACTTTGATGCCATGTACTCTTTCTGGTAGCATTCTTAATCCAATGATACTTGTGAATGTATTCTTATGATAGTTAAAAAAAAGGTACATTTTAGAAATTACTTTCTTTCTTCACATGCAGGCTCAGAAGAGTGGCCAAGGAGGAGACGCTCAGGCAGCTGAAGAACTTCTGCTGGTCAATAAGTCTCTGACAGACATAATTAGTTTGCTCATCCAGCTGGTAATATCTTAGTTATATCATATTGTGAATTAACATAATTTCACACTCTCCATTTAGCTGCATGTTTTCCAGCCTAGTAGCTTGACAAGTTTGTATTGTACATTACATAAAATTGTTATTGAGATCAAAGCAATTAAAGGGCAACTCCACTTTAAAAAAACTAAAAATGAAAAGAATTGTTACAAAAATGAATATATCATATACAGGCAGTCCCCGGGTTACGGACGTCCGACTTACGGACAATCCGTACTCACGAACGGGGTCCACAGTTCTCCTAAATGTACCGGCGGCTGCTGGTACATTTAGGAGAACTGTGGCTGCAGTAATGTAAAAAAAAGTAAAAAAGTTAAATAAATGAAAATTAAAAATGCAAACAAATAAAAAAAAATTAAGTTTATAAAATTAAATTAAAAATAGAAAAAACTTTTTTTGGTGTCATTTTAAATAAAAAACATTTTAAATTATATTATAATCTTCTGAACAAGGGGAACAGACAGCAAAACAAACGTGTCCCTTCCCTATGCTATCCAAAACAAAATAATGTTTTTTTGGCTGGAGTTGCACTTAAAAATGTACCTGTTACGACTTACATACAAATTCAACTTAAGTACAAACTTACAGTACCTATCTTGTATGTAACCCGGGGACCACATGTATAATTGCTGCACAATTTTCATTTAAAACTGCAGCCCCTTGAATTGTCCAAAACTGTCAAAAAAATGCAGTGCAATATGGAGGCATTCTGTACAAAGCTGGTGTACAAAACACCCCAAAAAAGTAACTTTCTGCTTCTGTGATTGGCTGAATGATTTTCCCAAACGTGTGCACTAAGATACTGTACAAATAAACCTCCCTTGCTATAGGAATTTTATTCTGAGATACCCCCAATAGTAATTTCTACTAAAGGGATTCTGTCACTGCAACTTTCATCATTCGATTACAGAAAGTCCAGCAGCTGATTATAACAAACCCAGACACTCCTATTTAGGGACCAGTTTGGAAATGACCTTTTAACATCTGTGTGTACACAGAGTTCTTCAAGTATTCTATTTAGCATGCAGTGTATAATAATAAAGCCCCCCAAATATATTCAAAACACTAGGGATGCACAGATACTTTTCGAGTACCAGTGCAGATACTTGGCATTTTCATGAGAACTACCAGGGTTGCAGAGGTTGCAGCTGGGACCTGGCTCTGGCACTCCACCACTGTCCTGAAATCATTAGTCTGTATTGTTTTAGAAAAACTGTCACATGACAATAAACAAAAATGTATCAGTACTCATACTTGTAAGTACTCGGCAAGTACCAGTACTCGTACTCGCAAAACTGGTATCTGTGCATCCCTTTATTTATATTTATAAAAACAAAATCGTACATTAAAACAGAGATGTACAAATCCCAGGAGCTCCGTGTGCTCCTTACAAATGACAGCTGCCTCCTAATTTTGGAATTTGTCTCTACTGTAGTCTTGGAGCTCAAAAGTATCGGTACATGTACTCGTACTTGTACCGAGTACTGTACTTGGTATCTGTGCAACCCTACAAAACACTATACAGAGGGGGGAATTTATCAAAACTGGAGCAGACAGAATGTGGAGCAACCAATCAGCATCTCTCTTTAGTTTGCTCAGGTAAGATTTGAAACTGAGAAGCTGATTGGTTGCAGTGCAAATCTGCTCCAGATTTTGTCTGCTCCAGTTTTGATATATTCCCCTATTGTATTTTATATATGTATTTTTAGGGTATTGGCTGTCTCCTGTCCAGCCTTAGCCATCTCTTTTTATTATTATATTATTGCCTAATGTGTATCAGCTGTACTGAACTTTGCTCTTTTATAAAGACCTGCTTCCCGTGCTACACTTTGTGGTTCTTTCAGCAAGCTTGTATGTGCTGTAGTGGCGTACAAGTCAGCTGGAGCAATCATGGTGTATTGGGGAGGAAGCAGGTGTCTGATACCTGCAGTGGCCAGGGCTAAGCAATACGGCAAGGTTTTATCACACTGGCCACCAAAACGGTGAAAATATTGAGCATCTTGTTTAAAAGGGTGGCTTTATTTTATTTAGATTTGAAAATACAGTGTCAGAGTCACTTAAGTACACACCAAAGTTCACAAAGTACAGCTACTATACATTAGGCTCCTGTTATGAAATTGAGCCAGCAATGGTGCCTTTGTACGAACATTGTTTCACCAATAGGTTTGGCAGTTTGGTCACCTACACATATATGGGTTGGGGGCATTTACATATTTTACTCCAGTTCCTACTTCCAGCACAGCAGGTGTTACAAAGTGGAAAACTAGCAAATCTGATCTGACAGTGCATAGAATGGATTGATCATTTCTTGACCATCAGTATGAGTAGATTTTAAAACGTGCCTATTTTTATTGCTGCGTTATTGCAGAATAACGCAAAATGTGAAATATTAAGAGTCACGGCCAAGATAGAATTTGTATATTGCAATAGTATTTGTTCAATCAGAATCTGGTGTTAAAAAGAACAGGACTCATATTATATTGTCTAGTTGGTGACTGCAATTTTTATGTCCTATAATAACTTTAAGGTGGCTGTTCATTAGGCAGAGTTAGTGGGAGAACAGAAGTTGTCATTGAAGGATATTATACAATTTATGGTCACAAATCAGACAGTGTTCCTGTTTATCCGATTAAATCATCACTCGACACCGGACCAGTGCAGACATGGCAGTAAAAAATAGATTAAAGCTTGGATGTTTTGTGACCCTTTAGCTTTTCCTATCACAAGTTTACATCAATCAAAGGTGTAGCACAGTGTGACAAATGAATTGGACATGGGTACGATTTGTGTTCATACTTTTAACCTAAGATTGCTGAACACTTAAAAAAAAGTAAAATTACATTTGTATATTTCTAAAGATGTTTAACTGAGCATTTAGTTGAAGTCCCATTTTAAAAAGGTTGACTGTCTTTCAGCTCCTGTTGACAGGGTTTTTATCACTTTGTAATTCCATTTGGTAAAATTCCCAGTAGTAAATGCTATGGCAGCTTTCAGCTTATTCCAGAAGGCAAAGTAAAGTGTTTGTGTGTGTATGTAAGAGATTTTGGTTGTTTTTGTAGCAATTATATTTAGTAATATAATCGAATCATAATATAATAGGCCCTCCCCTATTGTATTTGGAAAAGGCATTTCAGTGGAGATGTACTGTCTGTAGTTTAACTTCAGTACATGTATTAACTTCTCAAAACAGCATAGACTTTAATTATCTTAGCTATAATGTCACATTTCTGTAAACCTGGTAGCTTGACAAAAATAAGCATTTTCCTGGTATCCTTCCTGTTGATGGGTTAATAGGTGACATGTTTAAAGAGCTTGCATAATCTGGTGAAGAAGGACCCACCTTGTTGCATTTATTGATGGTTTTCTCCAGGATATGTATCAATAATTAAGGCAGCAGTGCATAAGAAATCAATGAAAAGACAAATGGAGCCTGCTTTAATATTTAATAGTTTTTGATAAAACCTATAGCAATACAATTAAACTGAATAAAAAGAATTTAAAAGTAGGCCTTGTCCAGTTAAATGTTAAAGCCCTCATGGTCATTAAACTCTGTCCACTCTCTAAGCTAAAAATAAAGCCTTCAATTGGAAAAGCTTTCATGTAAAGTTAGGGCTAATGCAAATCAGATGAAGGGAAATCAGTGGTAATAGCTTTCATAAACTAATAAGACTAAAGCATAGCTGTCAGCTTTCGTGTGTAATGAATGAGACTTCAAGACAACTGCAACTGGATTTTTTTAAAGAACCTTGTACTTTTAATTAGCTCATGCTACTGTCTGAATTATTCCTGGTGGCCAATATTTTTTCAATAGAACACCAGTTTCCCAGGCATTTAGAAAGCCCTCAGTGTATCATGATCCGCTGCCTGGCTTCCTGATAATCTCGGCACACGGCACTGGTATCGGTATTCGGTGAGTACCAAAAAATATATATTGGTACCCGTACTCGATAATGAAAAAACTTTATCGGTGCATCCCTATCCAGAAGGATATTTTACTAAATAATTAACAGCATGAAAAAGCCAACATATTTTTGGGTTCACTCAGGGTTATCCGGATTTAAGCTTAATGTGACTTTGGCGGTGCCTGGACTCAAAATGGTTACTAACTTTGTATAGATCTCATGTGAAATGTTAGTATCAGCAGGTATTGCAGCATAAAGCTCATGCTTTTCCAAGACCTCCTTTCCCTGTTTGGAGGTGCATTTGTCACATGGGAGCAGCCTCAACCAAGCAATTCAACTTATTGTAATAAAATAGACAGTCACTTACATTTTTGGATATTGCTAATGGATGATCTAGTGCCTCTTATATATGTACTCGGAATTCTGCAAATGTCAGAAGTAGGGATGCACTGATACCAAGTACCATACTCGGTACAGGTACAGATACTCTTGGAGCTCCAAGACTAGATTAGAGAAAAATTCAGGAGGCAGCTGTAAATTGTAAGGAGCACACGGAGCTCCTGGGATTTGAACATCTCTGTTTTATGGTATGATTTTGTTTTTATAAATATAAATAAAGGGATGCACCGATACCAGTTTTGCGAGTACAAGTACTGATACTTGCCCAAGTACTTACAACTACGAGTACTGATACATTGTTGTTGTCATGTGACAATTTTTTCTAAAACAATAGACATCAGGACAGTGGTGGAGCGCCAGAGCTAGGCCCCAGCTGCAACCGCTGCAACCCTGGTAGTTCTCATGAAAATGCCAAGTATCTGCACTGGTATCTGGAAAGTATCTATGCCAAAAGTGCAATTTTTCTGCTGATACAGCAGCGCATCCCTGCTTTCTTTCCTCCCCGCTGGGCGCTGCTCTGTGTCCCAGCGGGGAGGAGAGAAAGTGACAGCCGGCCGAGCGCTGCGGGAGGAGAGCGCTGTGTTTGTGGGGTTTTTTTTGGGGGTGGGGGCCCAAAAAAAATCTTGCACCAGGGCCCTTTGTTCCTTAGCTCTGCCACTGGATGCATCCCTAGTCAGAAGTAGTACATTAGTAAGTGGCTTTGGACACTGGTCTTATCCTGTTGGAGGTTGTGTAGCCCTGTTCATTTAACTAAAACCCACTTTGACAGTCTAGAGACCTAAGTACTTTATGTAAACATAATCCACTTTAGCCTGAAACCTCAGCACATCTCAATTTTGTGGTAATGGAGAATCAAGCACCACATTTGCTGTTGGGTTTAGGGTCTCCTCAGATAAACAAAGCTGACATACAATATTGGTTCTAGACTACCACAACTAACCTTAGTCCTATGAAATGGGGAAGGAAGGAGGTAAGCCTCTTGCTGAGTGTTATTCCCATAAATAAGAGAAATAGTTTAGAGTAGTAGTTGCTTGTGTAGTTGTGTTACCCATAAAATAGTCCACACATATAAGAGATAAGAACATTCTCTGGTGGTGAGGGAGAGTGTCTTGATTGTATATGTGCTTAGAGTTCTACTTTACAGGATACCAGTTATTAAGATAATTATGTTGTCTGACATAGGTGGAAAATGCGGGTTATCTGGTTGCCCTGCTGACCTTCTGGTTTAGGTATGACAAGGCAATGACCCAGAACAAGGATGCAAATGTGGACTCATTCTGGACTGGATAGCTGTCACCAGATGCAGGGACAGAGTGGATAGGGACATGTTATCCTGCGATAGGGATTACAATCCTAAGCATTATCCTAGTTAGGTTAGCATGGGCATTTTTATGAGGCTGCTGAAGGATTCTGACAGGCCCCAACATCTACCAAATCTTTTTTTACTTTCCTCTGCCTTTGTACCTGGTAACTCTGGATATTTAACCTCTTACCTGAATCCATGATGTAGCCTGTTGGATTATGTATTCATTTTCTTTATGATTCTAGCTCTCTATGTAATTTGGCAAATGAGCTTTTGTGAAGTGTGTAGTTTTAGTCGTTTTATGTGTTATTGTGTGAGGTGTCTTACAAATTTAACACTGTAAATGGAACATGTTATGTAAATGTAATCTGAAGTCAAGATTACAGGGACATGGGTTATAAAAACACAAAAATACTTATTCTTTTGTGTGAGTCTTGCTTGATAAATCCATCCACCCCCTTTGAATCTTCTAAAGTCTTTATGTTTGCATGTGCCCACATGACCAGTTCTTTTCTCATTAAGAGTAATAAATAAAGCTCCAGTTGTATACATATTTATGTAAACAGACAAAATAGCAGGTTTTTACTTTAATAAAGTCAACCTGTGCCCAGAATATTGACATTAAAGTATTTACAGCATTTGAACAGGCAGCTAAAGCACTTTAAAAAAAGCTCTTGTACACCTATGTGGTAATTGGCATTGTGGAGATATTCATCCTTAAAGTACACAACGGAGGAACTAAAATTGTTTATTTAGCGATAACTTTGTCATTACTTTAAGCACTTACCTTATTTGATGCCCCTTGATCCAATCATTTTCTTCATTCCACTGGTTTCCGATAGTCCCTCCAGTGCTGGTGCCGGTCTCTGATCCATTGCAGACTCCTCGGGTCCCACGGTGTCAGTCCGAGGTACGCACTCCCGGCTGCCAGGCTGCGTCCATTCACTTTCATTCTCTTCTCTCCCCTCCACTCTACTGCGCATGCACCCACACACTTCCACCTTCCCAGCCATTCATGAGCCATGAGAACTTCAGCCTGGAGTGAGTGGTACTAGAACAGGTAAGTAATTAGATATTTGCCTACTTTTTTAATCATAAGGCATATATCTACTCTTTACTGGCAGATATATGCTTTTTGAGACTTTTTAATTCTACTTTAAGATAACACTATTTTATAAATATTAAACAAATAATGTTAGTTTTTGTTTTTTTTATAAAGTAGGTTTACTGTATACATTTTATTCTATAATCTGGCCTATTTAAAATTCCATTAAAATTATGTTTCAGTACAAAGTATGGCAAAGTTATTTGCAAATGAAAAATTGCATTTCTTTTTTCAGTTTTTCTTGTTTTGTGTCACTGAAAATAGTAACAAAACAAATGAACGAAAAGGAAAAAGAAAAGTGAGGGGAAAAAATTAAAATTAAGATTATTTTTTTAATATTAGAAAAAAAAAAAACAGCAGACAAATAATAGCTAAAGGGGGAAGGTGAGGGAGAAGTTAGTTAGGGCTGATTAGGTTTGAATAAAGTTAGGTGTTAAATAGAAATACATTTAAATTAAAAAAAAATTACTGGTCAGGCTTCTTTTCATGCATATTTATTTGTTAAACTGATCACTGCTTTAAAAAAAATCCACAATTTTGGATGTTGTTCACAGCTTGACTTCCATATTTGAGTTCTCTAGATCAAAATTATGCAGTGATAATAACACCTGGCTTGTCAGTGAATAGAATCACAATATGCTATTGATTTAAGGAGGTAAATTACATTTAAAGATTCCAAGAACAGAAGGACCATAATCAACCAGACACACAAACTGTATTGCATGAACAAAATGTGCATATATTTCAAGGTAAGCTAAACCAAGAACAAGATTACATTGATGCTCGTATACAGGATGATGATGCAAACTAAGACAGCAATTCAATTAATTAAATAAACAGCGATAAAACAAAAAAGATGATTTGCTAAACATATTGGTGGACATAATTTTCCTAGGTTTTAACAGTGGTGCATTGCAGAGTATAAACTGTAACAGTGTATGTTAAATAGTATTAAAATATTTCATGACGATAAAGCAGATTGTTTTAACGCGTTCTTTAAAATCAATCATTTTACTGCCTCATAACAAATGTTGATGCAAACTTGTGGAGCTAGTGTGCCAATTAAAGTGGAACTGAACTCAAAAAGTGACATTTGCTATGTTAAAGTGTTAATTGGGCCTAAGTAATACCCTGAAAATATAGAGTACCTTTTTGTCTTTAATTTATCCTAATTGTGGATGAAAAACAATAACAGTGCACTTCCTGTTATGTGAGGGCACCTACTGTAGATACTCTTGTCTATAAGTCTCATAGCTGTATAGCTGCAGTGTGAGATCTAAGACACTGCTGCCTCTGACCGCTAGTCTTATAAGATTTACAGGGTTATTCACAAAAGGGTGAAGAGTTTGGAGAAGGCAGGAGAAGTGAACAATCTAGGACAATATAGCTAAACTGGAAAGTGAGCTGAAATTGGAGAATTTTTCCAAATCGGCGATTTTGGCCTAGATTGTTCACTTCTCCAAACTCTTCACTCTTTAGTGAATAGACTTGTTGGTGATTTTACTACTGTGCTGCTAACTATTGCTGGAGGTTCTGACATTATTAAGCAAAGCCTTGCCTGTACCAAGATGGACTGCTCCACATAGCAAGGCTTGGTGAGTCAATATTTGGGAAAATATCAGCTGTAGGGAAGACCACAGGCAATGCTGGGGACGAGTCCTTTGCTCTCTGCCTGCCCTTTTTGCACACAGCCTTCAGATTTCAGTTACTCTTTTATTTTGAATAGTTTAGCAATGTGAATTTCTAGAAATTGAGTGTGAATAAAAATTTACCAATACTATAGGCTTCCCTAATTATATTCTAACAGCTAATCCACGCTAAATGGATCCCGATGAGCTAAGTGTCAAAATTAAATAAATAAACAAATAAACAAAGTCCGCTGCCATGCCAACTATGTAGTGTGAAATTCTTAAATCATTGCACCGCGCTGAACCTCTCTTAACGATATATAAAACAAAGAGTGTGTCTAAATACTGAAAACAAATTAACCCCTATGAGAAAAGTCATATACTTTGTAAACTTAATCAAATAAATCAAACTCATAAATAATTTGAACCCTAGGTGTAAATTTCACTGTGTAAATCTCTTATGAGACTTGATAAGTGTCCAATAAATCAAACAGTGCATAAGTGTTCATACACTTCGATATCAAACAGTACTCAAATGCAGATTGATGTTCATATAAATCTGTATCATATTCTGCGATTGGGAACTAATTCCTCTAAGATATTCACGGAGTATGTTCCTTCAATGATCGATCTCCTCCGATATATAATGAGAAAATAAAAACACTCACCAGAAGTTTCTGACCATGCATTCAAATGGTCACCAACTTCTATTTTAGCAGTGTTCCCAATCTATGACCTCAATCAAAATACAGTATGTCCAGGTGTTTTAATTGTTATTGTTGGACTTATATAAAGTTTCTTTGATGAAAAAAAAAATCCTTATTGAGTTCTCACATTTTCTTCATGTTAAAGAGAAGGCAAGACTTAGCTTATGCATGCATCCTAAAATTCAGTCTTAAATTATTATAACTGTCCAGGCTCATCAATGAAAGATTTATGTTTACATTCTTATTGAGCTTTACTTTGTCTGAGAACAAATTGTGCGTTAGAGATTGCCTGTCTGAGACGCTGCAAAAATTATGTTTTTTTTTCACTGGAATCTAAAATGGGACAATATATAGAATGCTTTACCATTGTGTTAAAAGACTCTTAAGAACAACAACATGTCTTTGAAGAACTTTTTAGAAATAAAATAGCACACATTATGATTGGTATTAGTCACCCAAACCGTATGAGGTAAAGAAAAAAAAAAGACATGATAAATTGTACTTCGGAAAGTGCATTTCTGACTAAAAGGGTGGTCTGAGATGGAATGGATTGCTTTATTTTTTTTTGTTTGTTAGATACAAGTATGAAAAGACAAGACAAACATACGTGATATTGGCAACACCACTAGTATAGCACTGGTATTTTTGCCACTTATGACATATACTTGTGGAATGCTTTCTTTTGGTTTACAAGAACTTATGAAATCATCATACAGCACAGTCACTGCTTATTGAATAAACTAGTAAATAAAAAAAGCTTAACATGCGTTTCTCCCCCATAGTTCTCTTTAGGGACGCAGGAGGGTATATACTAACATCCTCCCATGACCCAAAACTCAGTATATAGCAAGCTATTGGTTGCTATATGCTGAGAGAGCGGTAGCCGGGACAGACAGACAGAGAGACAGACAGAGAGAGAGACAGAGAGAGAGAGAGAGAAAGAAGAACAAAAAAAAACCCCACACACAACAACAACTTTATGAATGGAAGTGATCAGTTGCAGTCCTGGGAACCAAATGGCTGTAAGTTGTTGGCCACTGAACCATTCAAAAGATGGACAGATTTGTAGCAAAGGGAAAGGGCCCTTGGGCAGATGCAGAGAACTCATTGATTAGTCAGGTTGCTACACTCTGATATACGCTTACTTGCCAGCAAAGCTTTTGCTGCAGCGAGTACGCTGGATCAAAGTCGGTGTTTCTGGTCGTTTCGGAATGCAGTCCTGGGCAACAAATGCCTGTAAGTTTTTGTCCACTGAACCGTTAAAAGCACCATTCAAAAGATGGACAGATTTGTAGCAAAGGGAAAGGACCCTTGGGCAGATGCAGATAACTCATTGATTACTATGTCAGGTTGCTACACTCTCATATACGCTTACTTGCCAACAAAGCTTTTGCTGCAGCGACTACTACAGTCGAGGTGATTCTGGTGGCTTCGGATTGGCCCCACAGGTCATGGTACTCGAATTTTGTTCATTTGGTAGTGGACGCTGCTTGGTGTCAACCACTTTGAGAAGACCTGTTGTCGCAAGAGCCTGTTGACAACCCTGATTTACAGCCGCTGTTGAAGGCCAAGTATTTTTGGATGGAGGGCTATAGGATCAGGTCGTTCCACAGCATAGTTAGGGCTCATAAGACCATGTAAGATTTGTTATCATACTTGGAAGACATATGTTGCAAGAGGCAAGTGCCTAGGGGTATCATTTTTTAAAATGGTAGTTTAACCTTCTATTTAGTTTTTTTGCCGTCCTGTTGAGGCACTACTTTGGGACATCCCATTCCATGATGATCTAAAGCAGAGCTGTTTCCTCTAATAAACAAAAAAAACCATAGGATTTTTTTGTACTCACCATAAAATCCCTCTCTATGTGCTCATTGTAGAATATACAAAACCCCATATGGTTTCCAGCTATTGTTTTCTTCCACAACTGAGCCATTTAACTGAGCTTGTTCCACTGTGTGTTGTACGGAGTAAGGGGGAGAGAGTGGGAGGTGTCACTGTTCTGACCTATTCACTCGTATATGTAAATTTCATCATGAGCTATGTAACAACAAGCGTTTTTTAACCAGAAGGAAACTGTGCTGGTTACATGGTACAAATATGCACATGTAATATTTATGATTTACCTGGCTAGTAAAGAAGGTAGTTATTTACAGGAAGTAGGATATAACAGAAAGGTATGCAATGCTGTTATACGGATGTCTTTCCTTTATTTTCCTTTAACTTTATTTATATTGATTACAAGTCTCATAACTATGTGTAAACTGAACTTTTTAATATTGTTGCCTAGCCAATTGGAAAGTCAGTAGTTGAGATCATCTTCCTTTATCCAGAATTATTCTGGATTTTACATGTGATCTATCTTGGCAAAGACTAAGAGGTGACATTTATACCTCACAGTTTGAATGTTCACCGTTTTTCTTCCATCAGCTGTGGAAATAAGTACTTGTTAGTCTCATATAGACAGCGTCAGTATATTTTATAAAAGATTTGTGCCTAATGGATATCCTCCGGCTTCCTATTCCATGGGTGGTGTGCCTGCAGGTTCCATTTATAGAATTCCATCACTACCTGTACTGCATAGTATAATGACTAACAATGATAACTGCCTTATTAAACCTGTATAGTCAATATAGTCATGCTGTGTATATGACATATTCTGTTCCATTTTCTTTTCCACACATGAAAATAATAACTACTGTGCCTCTGCAGCAAACACCTGCTCCGTGCAAATTGTTTTTAGACCTATTTCTATCCTACAGAGTTTCACAACAATGTTACAGACCTCACCAACATAGATGTCATTTTCTATTAAGTGTGCTTTTGTATAACCTCATTAATGTGCTCAAGCAAGTGTGCCCTGGGGATACTTCAGACGGCTTCATTGTTGTTCTAAAATTAGAATGCCCTAAAAACGGCAGCAGGATAAAAATGTCTCTTCTGCTTCAAAGATCACATACAGTGTGAACCGTGGCTTTATTACATGAACACTCACTTGGTTGGTGCTAAAAGCATTGTTTTTCTTCACCTGATCTTTAGAATATACTTCAGGCCCTCTGAGAGCTTGATATGTCATTCAAGCCTTTTCATATTCAGAAAATATTTTTTTTTTCCAATATATCTTTTACTTGAAGTGGACACCGTTGTTAAAATATACAGCTGCGCTTTATCTTTTGAATTCTAACTTACATTTTATTGCGCCAAACAAAACCCATCTTAGATAAGTTTCATTATAACTCGTGCTTTCGTTTGGAAAATACATATCTGTGATTCAATATAATTTCTGGCAGCACCCCCACTGGTTTCTCAGGGTATTAATGGACACATAGAGAAATCTTTTTTGTACAAACGTTAACGTTTTTAATTCTCTATGCAATTAGCTCTGGGTAAATTGTGCAGGATCCTATTGGATTAGAACTGTTGTCGAGGTACTCCCTCTGACTGGTCATACCTTTGCCTGTTTTGGTGATTCTCACAGAGAAGATTTTAGTAGAGTCATGCTGCCACTACCAAAGTAAGTGCCACAATAGCATTAAGAGGTGATGTTACAAAAGGTGCCATGTTGTCATGAGCAGTCACATTTCGATTATATATTTGTCAGTATTGTCTTCGTATTCATCATGAAGCTCCCACAGATTGTGAATGGCTGTTGAAGTTCACTCTGAAGCTGTGGTTAATATATAACTGTCTGGCAAGTGAATCTGAGAAATTAAGGAGAGTATAGTCCACCATGAATACGTTTTTCTCTTGATGGTGGAAGAGATTTATTACAATTAAAGTGAATAACATTCCCTTCCAGGCAAAGCTCTTTTGGATCATGTGGACAAGGATTACAACCTCTGTTAGGATTTTCTTTCTAACAGTGTCCTTTTGGGGAAAGTAGCAAATACTGCTCATCCCACTGACCACTAACATTTACAAAGGAAATAAAGAAAAAGGGAACATGGACATAATTAAAACATGGCAGAGGATCTAATGCTTCCCCACTCTATCCAAAACAAACAAAGGTTTTTGCTGTGGTGTACTTTCATTGCAGGGTGAGATGGGTGGTAGTAGAGGGTTGGCCCAGGGGCTTTTTGTGCTTATGGTAATTATTAATTTAGCCCTGCTTAAATATTTATTTATGTACTTAAAGCTGAACTCTGAATAAAAAGAAACGTTACCCTTTCAGTGGGGCTCCACCCACACTTCAAGGGTTAAATTCTCATTTTTGCCTAGGGGTAACATAAAATGTTTTACTTATCCCTTGCTCCCATGTTTCCTCCCAGTTGCCCAACCGGTACCATAAAACTTGGTTGCAGGCTCTCCGGCATCATCATGTATAGCTCAGGAACAGCAGCCTTCCATAGTAAATGTGGATGCCAAGGACCTGCACACAGCCCAGAGCGTCAGGGAGAAAAGGAAAGTGCCGGTTGTAAGAGTATAAAGGGATAAGGTAAGTATAACTGCTGTTTTCTCCTAGACCAAGTCATCCATTTAACCCTTTTAGAGCAGGAGGGGGGCTTTTGATTTAACAGAACAAGATGCCGTATATGCACTTTCCTCCTTCTTTATTAAACAAAACATACCTAGATCTTTATAACTAAATGAATCAGTGGCTAAGATCTGTACTTTATCTAATTAATTCCACCTCTATAATTATTTTTATATGTTTAAAACCAATAGGAAAATGTAATGGAGAACTGTCAGGACTAGAGATATAGAACATATTGGAACTACCATTGATATTTGTTATTGCAGGTGTAAGATGTGGAGCGTTTATCCTTGTCAATTTCTTCACTACTGTTGGGTCATTGACCTGGAAAAAGTATGTGTAGCATGTGTTACAACACTTTACTGGCTGCATGTTTGCTCCAGGTCTTTGATTTACTATGTGGCATTTCCCTTTCAATATTCATATTAGCCAATTATGGTGTCACAGATCAAGCCAGAGTTCTAATGCAACATTAAGGCATTGTTAATAATAGACAGAACATTTTAGAGGGTTTCATTCTGCCCACATTTCATAATTTGTTTTTCTTTTTAGAAATGTTTAATTGCATCTTGTAGAAGGCTAGCTTTTGTGCTCCATCAGCAGGGATCAAATGAAAAACTCCATAAAACACCATGGTCCTGCTTACCGTATATACTCGAGTATAATCCGTCCCGAATATAAGCCGAGGTACCTAATTTTACCACAAAAAACTGGGTAAAAGTATTGACCCGAATATAAGCCGAGGGTGGGAAATGAGGCAGCTACTGGTAAATGTACAAAATGAAGATAGATACCAATAAAATTACATGAATATTTATTTAAAAGAATAGCCCCTATAGATATAGTTATATGTGTTCATGTGTATATGTGCTATCACAGCGATTTCTGTTCCTAACTCTAAGGAGTTAACTTGTCCTCGTGTGTGATCTGGAGGCAGAGACTTATGGGGATTGAAGTGCAGAACTGACTCTGGAACTTTGCTAATAGAGCTCTTTGGAACTACACATCCCAGGATGCTGTGCGAGAGTGAGGAGGAGGGGTATGAACTGCAGGGATTGAGCATGCTCAGTCTGACTGGGGGATCTGGAGGAGACAGGCCTGTGTGTGAGGCACTGGGTGAATTAGGACTGCATGCAGCCGAGCTGTGTGATTCCCACTGACAGATTGGGACACACAGACTCTGTATAGCGGCATTCTGAAGGACTGCTGTTCATCTGCTCAATTGGAGAGACTGTGTTCGAGCGCCCGAACTGAGGCCTAGTCGCATGGCTGAACCGGCCACCGGAGTGATCCAGCCAGCCCAGCAGAGAGAGAGGGAGCCAGACGGAGCCATTAGAGAGGACTGCGAACATCCTGGATGGGTGAGGACCTTTTGTCGGGGACCCAGATGACTTGCAGATATGAAGACTGCTAGCAGTCTTCATATCTTTCCAGCTGACGTTGAGGATTGGTGAGAGGCCTTTGGCCACGTTGACAAACAGTTTGCTGTTCCCACCTTGGGGTTTTTTTCTTTTCTTCTTACTTACCTCGCCGAGCGTCAGCGCAACCTAAATTAGGACCCGGAGACTGCCAGATGACCCCGCTTGGTGCGCCGCCCACCGGAGCAGCAGTGACGCGACGCTCGGCGAGGTAAGTAAGAAGAAACCTGACCACTGGACCACGCTGACTCGAGTATAAGCCGAGGGGGGCACTTTTCAGCAAAAAAAATGGGCTGAAAGACTCGGCTTATACTCGAGTATATACGGTAATTTCAGTTAGAACACATTGATCATAATACTCTATTCTGTGAAGGCAATGACGGTAAATTATTTTATTACATTACCTTATGAAAAATTGTGGCCTTTATTGTAACTGCTGTTGGTATTAATGAAATGCAGATGAGCTCATTATATCCTAAAATATATCCATCCTATATTCATTAAACTTTGGAAATGTTAGCACCGGGGAAGAATGTAGAATAATGTCATGTCTACACATCCGATTAACCACAATCAATCTATTCTGATGAGAGGTGAAGAGAAATTGTCCTGCATGAAACATGAAAGATGTGCTCACAGGTTCATCACTTTCCTGTGATTAGACTTTTCTTGAGTTCAGGAAGCTTTCCCTCCTGAATCTGGAAATAGATCTTTCTGTGGGATTAATTACAAGAATGTATGCAACAAAAATGCTGTTGCTGATGGTACTTGCTTTTGGCTTCCTAAAATTATGTGGGCAGCTTCTATTCTAGAGCATCTGTTGTTAAGCAAAACCAAACTAAGGCATTTTATATTTGGATTATGTAAACTACTGTATTTTATGATCTCTAGTTTACATATGCTACTCACATGTGGAGATGACTTGTTGATATGGAACATTTTGGCAGTTTTAGCCAAAATTCTAAAACTAGCCAGAAGAGTTAAAATTTGATTATATAAACCACCATTAAATATAGCGCAAGGAACAAAGGAAACGTTGCCTGATCCAGTTGCATTGTCCAAAAGACTCATGATTATGCTCTCTAGGGCAGCATTTCTCAACCTATTTTCAGTCATGGCACCCTTTGAAAGTATGCAAAATCTCAGGGCACCCCAGTCTAAAAGCCGTACATTTTTACAAAATGACGCGTGGTCCCTCCAAAGTCCATACCAGACTCTTATCCAAGGTAAGTGGCCAAGTAGGGATCTCAAAGGAGAGCCCCAAGCAGTAATGCAAAAAAGTGGGGTTCACATCAGAATCTGCCCTTCACATCAGAATTCCCCTTTACATCAAGAGCCCACCTCCTTTTAGGAGCCCCTCTTCACATTAGAGTCCTCCTTATTCACATAAGAACCCCCCCCCCCCTTTCCATCAGAAGCACTCTTTCCATTGGAGGCATGATGATGAAAATTTTGAGGTGCCCTTGAGGAAGCCAGAAGTCACCCTGCTCAAGAAAGGCTGTTTTAGGACCATGAACACTGACTACCAGTGATGCCTAACACTATTGCATATCCTCTGTGGGGTTCAGGTTTGTACAGTGGACAAACTAAAGGCAATCAGCTTACCAAGTGTCTGTTTTAGGGTTGCCCCTAAGTTTATCTAGCAAAGTCAGTATGGCAAGTTCCTTCCAATGCTGGTAGTATGTCTAGCATAAATGTATAGTTATGTCACAGACTTACGTCTGGCTCTGGGGTGGTCTGTTACCTGCACAGACGGCCTCTACACCTACACACACACTCCCATATGTTAACGCAGACTGGAGTCCATTTTCTTCACACACTATCTATCTTGTTTTATTAAAGCATCCATTGATTTCTCAAGGACAGAAAACCTGGGGTAGAACTGGGCAGCGTGGTCCAACTTTTCCTCTGGCCCAACTTCAGAGGCCACACTCTACAGGAATCTAGGCTTCTGTCAAATGATAAAGCATATCTAAACTTAAAGTGACACTAAACTCAGGGGTTCAATCTGAAAAATACATTCAATTACCTTAGTTAGTAACAACAATGTAGCTTATTTGTGTATCACTCAGCTGCAGATCCTCAAATCATCTCTGAATTGGTGCCGACAACTGTCCTTCCTTCTGAAGGGTGGCTACTTTTGTTCCCCATGGTCCCTGTGTGTATTGTAAAGTAGTCACCGCTACAAGATCACTCCTGTGATAGATAACTTCAATTTAAATTAGTAAACTAAACATGAGATTGTAGTCCATCATGGGAGGGAGCTTGAGTGGTGGCTACTTTACAACCCATACACATCGGGAGCATTTGTTTAAAGCTGATAAGCAAATGTCATCTAAATACATGAGACGTGCATTCTTACTTGAATCTTGGCGTGCTTTGTGTATTTCTTCCAGATCTGTGCAGTAATACAGTGTAAAACTTTGCCTCTGTGCAGGAGCTTCCTCAAATAAAGACCAGGCACTGCTCTCACCTTGTGCAGGGTGACTGGTCTTGTCTCTGCCCCCTCCTGTAGTTTATTGCAGACAGCCTGTAGTGGGTGGAGCCCCCCCACAGCTCTACTCTCTGCACAGGCTACATACAGCACAGTGCTACTTTTACAAGGTAACAAAGGCATTTAGTGCACACAAAGTGGATTTAATATGCTTTGTGTGTGTGTGTATATGTATGTATATATATATATATATATATATATCACTAGCCCCTTCAGTACTTCAATCGAAGGTTGTGGAGCTGGGTGGCCACCCACAGCTCAAATTTCAGCTGAATTATCAGGAATCCGCCAAGATTCAAGCCATGCAGGGTTAGCCTAAAGCCGGGTATACACGGTTATATTTTCCTGCAGGCTAAATTAAAAAAATATAGCAGATTCCTCCACCAATGCTTATGAGTCGCTGTCGGAATACCCGAACAGAGCTTGCAGCCAATCACTGTTTGCCCAGAGAAGTTTCCAACATGTTCCTTCCATCAACTGATTGAGGGATGCCGGGTGGAAGGGTGCCGATTGGGGGGGCATCCATTATGCGAATTTCAGCTGGCATATCAACAACCAGCCAAAAATTTGCACCGTATATAGCAGGGGTAGGCAAACTGTGGCCCTCTAGCTGTGGTGAGCATCAGCTTCTGGAAGTCATGTCCGTGGCTGTCTGTCTTAAAAATGCCTAACAGGATTTGTAGTTGTACTACAGCTGGAGGTCCATAGTTTGCCTAGCCCTGGTGTATAACCTACTTTAATCTTGCAGTAATTCGCACAGACTTGGTCAGACACACTCCTTTTCTTTCTCTGCAGCACAAGCCTGTATGAAGACATTTGTGATGAGGGGTGTGGCTGTTACTCAATTATACAAGCATAAAGTTGGACTGCGGTTTTAAAACCTTTCCAAGTCAAAATCAGTCACAAAATATAATACTGTATGCAGGGGTTCATGACTATAAAGAGATTAAAAGGTATGAGACTTCAATTTATTCTTGAGGCATACAAAGCATACTTTTGAAATTTCAAAGTTAAGTTTAGAAGGAATACCAGGCAGTCCAGGAAACATTTAGCCTTTATGACAATCCTTTGGTGGTTTTATAAAAAAATATGTCTGTCAAACGCCTATTTAATCTTTAATAATTATAATAATAGCTAAACTGAAGTACAGACAATTTATGTAACATATGTTCATGGAACATAAATGATTTTTGCCACTTATGTGTGTCTACGATTAGCTTAATGTATCATTGCAAGCCCAGGTTTCAGGGTAGTGATTGATATGTGTAACGGTCTGTGACAAAATAATAAAGCTTTGTGAAGTGCGAGCATTTGGGACCTAACGAGCAACAATATGTTGCTGTGACATTTAGAAAATGATGGGGTTGAGTACAAGGTGACTGAATGCCTGTGCCTCGGTGCTGTATAGATTTATTAAGTCTCCTGCAGAGTTCAGTACTAGTCACTCAATAAGACGTAAGCTTTAGATCAGCAACGGCAAACCTTAGTAATACGTGGTTTGTTTGGACATGGTAACTATTCCAGTAGCCTTTTCTCTGGGCGGTCATTGGCTTTCATATCTAGCCATTTTCAAATTTTTATTTTTTATTTTTTTTATGTCTTCTGTTAAAAGCAATTTCTGTCTTCTTGCGTTTCCTGCAGCTTTTAGTTGCTTAGTCCACTCCGTCTTACATTAGGTGTCTTTGTATGTATAAGTCCTCTAAGGTTTCAGCCTTCTATAATTTGCTTGTGAAGCCTGAACACCTCATAAATCTGTGTTTTATTCACAACCTCTGATTGGTATTTCAAGGCTGTTGCTACCTAACTGAATACCTCAGAGAGAAAGGTTCCTTGTGGAGGAAGTAAATCAATGCAATTTACTTATGTGCTGTGATTTGTGGGGTGAAAGCCTCACTTTCAAATCCACAGAAAAGAAAAGCTATTTCATGTAGCACAGAGTGGCTGCTTGATGCAGTCATTCTGGAAATAGAATGTATTTTTCTCATTTTTTTACTCCTGTTACTTGAAAACATGAAATTATAGCTTGTGAGAGATGACAAATTGACAGCCTCAGAAAGTGCAGCCATCAGTCATCCAGCAGGCAGCTGTTGCATTGTCAGTTGCTTTGCTCTCTTGTGTGCTTGTAACGTCATTCTGCAGGTAAATTCTAGTAAAATCTATGCAGTTTCTTTCTGTGCATGCTGCACTTTAAAGGACCACTGTCATGAAAAATGCTGCATCAGATAACTGTATGTGGTTAGTACTTTTAGTATTTAATATATGATTTTTTTTAATATGCATGCTTTTATATATATATTTTTTTTCTTTATTGACCATTGAGGGACAGTCATTCTTAGACATGCAGGTTATGCTGCCGCTTACAGGAGGTTGGGACACTGCTAGAATCATTAAACCAGACCCCTGTAATCCCACCTCCAACCATCATGCCTCAGTTTTTGCTAGTGTCCTAGGAGGTTGGTCTACTTTTCTTCAGCTCTGCTGAAATTGAGTCTAACTGTATTTTTTACTAGCCTTTTTATTCTTTATTTTTTAATTCTTTCTTCAATCAAGATACTCTAGACTGCAGATATTTTTTTTTCAGTGACTTCAATCAAGATTTTAGAAACACTGCTTGAGCTAGTCTCTATATAGCAGCTATCCTGTCCGCTTATCAGCAGTAGGTTTGGAGGCCTTACCTGGACCCCAGAGGGCCGAAAAACTACGAGCTAGGCTGGAATATGACCTTTGTGGCATTTTCTAGTGCTTTGTGTACTGTGTTAGCTGCAGAATATTCTCCAGGTTCAGAGCCATGGCACAGCCATGACACAGTCTCTGAAGTCTCACATAGTGAGTGGGCCTCTGGACATTGCAAGGCTAGCCTGCAATGTGATCCTTGGGCTCTGGGCTGTGCATTGTGGTGCTTTCCAGACCTTCATCTACTGAGTTAGTTAGCCACAGAGAGCTTCCTGGGTCCAGAGCCATGGCACAACCTTTGCCCTGTGTAGCCCTGTCTCTGAAGGCTCACTTCGTGAGTAAGGCCGGTTGGACTGAAGCACTGGATGCTACCTCACAGTTGGTACTGTTGGGCGTCATTATAAAATGCCCACCTTCTTACGAAGTTAAAGTGGTAACAGTTAAGTCTGACTGAAATGAGCTCTGACGTCATATGCTAGATGGAGTGCTGCACAAGCACTCTGTGCCCTTTCTCCCACATTCAGTCTAGAGGAAGTACCTGATCCTGCTTCTGAAACACTTTGTGAATCAACTGGCATCTAATCTCTTTCCACTGTCTGCCTACAGTGACTTTGTCACCTGCCTGCTTGCCACACTGTTCCGCATTAGCTGCTTGGATTTGTGAGTACACAAGGCATTATCACTTTGAGACTAGCTGTTTTCCATTGTGTCATGCAGCATGTTTTTTAAAAGACACACAGAGGACAGACCCACTGCAGCAGACCTCCATTATTGCTATTAGCTGTTTCTTGCTATCCCTGTAAAGGCCGTTGCAAGCCTGGTAGTTCTGTCACTGACTCTAAGCTGTAGAGGGACTACAAATCTCAGCAATACATTATATAGCAATACAGTGTACCACCAGCTATAGAGAAGTACAAATCCCAGCAATACAGAATGGCACCAGCTACAGAGGACTACAAATCCCAGCAATACATTATACAGCAATGCAAAATGGCACTGCCTATAGAGAACTACAAATCCCAGGAATACATTATACAGCAATGCAGAATAACATCGCTATAGAGGACTAAAAAACATGGCAATACATTATACAGCAATGCAGAGTGGCAACAGCTATAGAGGACTACAAATCCCAGCAATACATTATACAGCAACACGGAATAATACCTTTAGCTTTAGAGGAGTACAAATCTCTGCAGTCAGATAACATAGTAACATGGCTGGGATAAGGTGGAATGATTTGCAGTTTAATAGCAAGGTACCATAGTTGGGATGGGGAGGAATGATCTTCAGATCTCAGGACATGATACAATGTAGCAGTGCAGAAGCAAAACCGCTGTATCAAGAACAATGTGAGATGTACTCGGAGAAGCCCCCCCCATTTGTGCCCTTCCCTTAATATCTGCCCCCCATATCTTACATTCCTAGGAGGGGGATCCATGGTGCCACTGTCAAGGTGCGGCCTCCTTCCTCCTTCCCTTGCGTGTCCCCGGGGGTTTGTGCCAGAGTCTCAGGAAGGGGGACATGTGTGTGCTGGCGCTGTAAACAGGCACCGTGAGGTCCCCAAAAGGCTTGTGTGTAATCTTCAGCAAGTGCAGGGATTTAAAGGGCCAGTATTAGTTTTGAGTATTGGGGCATTTTCATGAGTATGAGTGAAAATGCCTACTATCGGCACTGATACCAATACTGGTATTGGTGTATCCCTAATGTATATATTGTTCTTATTAATGCAATATATTCTTGTTCTTATCAATGCCACTACATTGCAATAACATATGCAACACAGCTTTCCTTTTTAAAAATACCTTTTTCAGTTCTGTGCCACGGGTGGAGACAGAAGCTGACATTTATTATTGTTTTACATTTCCATTTAAGTTAGTCAATAAAGAGTATCACTTAACCGCCAAACTTTCTGAACTAATTCATGGCTAACATAGTACAATACTGTACTACTGTTACAGTGCCTAAGGAAATATAAAATATATTGGCCTACCCAGTTTATTGGTAAAACACAAGGACATTCTCTACCAAATGCTTTTAATTCTAACTTCAAAGAAATAATTCATCAAGTGGGTTGTGAAGTGGCGGCTCAATTAGATTGTACCTGAGAGGTCAAATAAATCAATAGAACAAGAAAAAGCATGTGCTTATGTGACTATAGGTATTATGTATTACCACTGTTATCTTTGGGATTGGATGTGCAAACTGTAGATTTGACAAGGAAATATTTTAGGGTGTTATCTATATTATTTTTCTCATTCTGTATGAGTGTAAATACTCTATGTGCCTGTTCATTGAATGGGCTGAATACAGAAGGGAGCACCACTGCAGTGGTAGAGAGCACGGATGCGTGCATTGGAGATGAGTGCAGTGACAGCAAGCACAGAGGCGGGTGTGGGTGTAGTGGCATGTGACATGGGGCCATGTGGACAGGTGGTGAGAGCAGGGGGAGAGGATGAGGTCAGCTGCAGTGGTAAGGGGTGTCGTAAAAATGCAGTGATAGAGAAGTTTTAGGCATCATGGAGAAAAGGGGAGAGGAGGCACTGTGGTGACGAGTGGAGGGCAGGTGCTGAAACAATGTTCGGGATGGGGGGTAGTTATATACACAGTGGTGAGTGGCGCCTCCCTGAGGAGATGTTTGCTGTGACTCCAGATGCAGTCCTCCCAGCAGCAGCAGAGGTGAGGCAGGAGGGATGGTTGTGTGAGCAACCTGGCTGGAAGTGCTGCTTATGTTAGCTGCTGCAGAAGCCAGGGGGTAGGGAGTTGGTGTGAGCTATGGGCCAGAAATTAGGTCATGTCCCATTGCAACACAGACTCACCTGCTGCAGGGGCCACTCTGGATATGATACACACTGGGTATGGCTGTTGAGGATGGCACTTTTAACATCAGTGTTACCGTTCATTTGCTACCTTTCTGTTGTTCCTGCGAATGAGAAAATAAGGAGTCCTTGTAATTTCCTGTGCACTAAACTGAAATCTCAATGTTATCAGCTTTTCCAGCCATCCTCTGTGTACTACAAATCATTGTCCTTCTATGTAATAGAGATGAGGAGAGAGAGAGAGAAGTGTGTGTGCTAAATCAGGAGAGCAGCTTAGGGTGGCAATGAGGTACCTCCATGAATACAGTGCAGTAAATGAGTGTCCTCACCTTAGGACAGGAAGTGTGTTACTGAAAGGATCAACAAGTGAAAGTAAAGGAAAATGGCTGAAAAATAATGCAACCACAGCACATAAAGACTAGTAAGCTGCAGTTTATTACATTTTTTATTTTGGGTTTAATCATAAAGAAATTATATATATTTTTTTTAATTACGTTGCAAGGCGATTCTTTTAATAATAAAAGCATTCAACTTATCAACCTCTGAACTGCTTTAAAATATATTTTCTTAGATTTCAAACTAAACATGTAATAAGGCAGCTGAGATTTAACAAGCTGCAAGTTTCTTAAAACATATGGAAAGCACACACTGCCTACCATAGTGGGAAGCCCCTTCCTAAATCCTTATAATCCACACATCACATAGGCAGCAGTGCAGATAAAAATATTCACACTATGCCATTTCATTGCAGTGGGCTACTGCATACAAGTTAACCTGCAGCCAATTAATTATGACAATGGAAAAAAGAGATGTGCACCTTTTTTTTTTTTTTATACAGTGCTGCACAATGTATATGCATTGCAGTAGCTGGGGTACACTCCTAAATGAATGCAATGCTCTACACAGAGTGCTTTGTGTTACAGTTGTAACTCCCGACCCATGCTAATGAAATCACCTTAGGGCTTGTTCACACCGAAAGCGTGTGCGTTCCAGAGGGGTAGCTGCTGGAACTCACCGCGATCGCTGAGAAACTTCCCCCCGTGTTTTGGAGGGGGCGTGGCGGTGCATTGTATGCAGTGCGATCGAACGTGTGGCAAAACTTTGCCAGCGTTCCGTTCCACTGGAAACGCAAAAAATAGGACAAGCCCCCTCCTGGCCAAAAACGCAGGGGGAAGTTTCTCAGCGATCGTGGTGCGTTCCACAGCTACCGCTCTGGAACGCACACGCTTTTGGTGTGAACAAGGCCTTACACTTATCTTAGACCATCGGGCGATGCAGTCCAGGAGTCTGCACTATATCAGATGGTGCTCAGTCAGAGAAGCCTCTTTGCAGGCTTACAAGTAGACAATTTTTTTAGAAGTACCCAATTCCCCTGGCAATCTGCACTCTGACATCTCACTGTCACCCACTACCCCTGGCACTGAACTCCTTGCACCCCTGAATCTGAACCTTTTGCCTCCCAGCAACCCTGATACTAAACCACAACACCCCAGACACTGAACCTTTCTGCCAGCCATCAACTTTGCCACTGTATATTCCTCCACTGCTCCCTATCCCTCCATTTTACCTGTGCAGGGACATGCAGAGAGGAGAAGAGGCCAAGCCTGGAGTTTTTGGGCCCTTTGCCCACTTCCTGCTCCCTCTGATAACATTATCTTGTTCCCATTAAAGCCTGTAGAGGCCAGGCAGTCGTCAAAGGGGCTTTGTGCATATTGTGTTTTTTCCCAGGGAAAGAGGGACAGTCTCTAGAGGCTAGTCTGTCCTATGGGGGCTCCCAGGGAAAGGAAGAGGAGGTGCACACTTCTGGGCTGAGAGGAAGAGGGAAGCCAAACACTGAGATGCCCAACACCTCCATTATTACAGAATCCTTCCAATGCAATAGCCATTTTAATAAAAGTCCATCCACACCCTTACTTTATTTTACTCTTAAGATGTAAGATGATTTGTTCGGGGCCAAGTTATTGCAGTCCTTTTTCTGTGTTTGATCAGTAGATGTTGAAGAACACAGATCTTGAGCCTAAATAATGACCACATCTGACAGGCTACAACTGTCAACCTCTTATGTTCTACTACACTCTACATATGGCTTGTTCTGAGATCTGAGTAGTATGATCTTTCAGGATGGTTTAAACATTTTTAAAATGTAGTCTTTGAGTTCGGAAGCAGCATTGGACTTTATGCAATCAGTTTTCATCCAACTTAATTTGAAATTCACAAGTTATGATTTTGTGCACTTCAACCCTTCTCAAATATGCAAGATATTGATGACATGACTTAGCCTGCCTGTTGTGTTTTATTTATGCATGTAGCCCACACCAGCCAGTATTATTATAATTTAATTAGTTTACATTTTTCTGAATGGTATTTTTACTATTTTGATTCTCAGGTCCATTTTTTTCTATTTTAGCTACCCTCAGAAGAAACTGAAATCTTTGAAAACTCATCCCAGTGCTTGTCACTGATGGTCCAGTTGTATGGTGGAGACAGCCAGGACAGTATGACCACAGATAACATGGAGAGCTTTGCTCAGGTTCTGCTGGCAAGAAGAGAACCAAAGCATCGGAAGTTATTGCTGAGAGTAATTAAAAGATTGGTGAGTGAACGGCATATCTGTTTTATGTAAGTCTATAAATTACAGATTATCTGCAGTTTTTCTATGGTCCGATGGAAAAGTTCAACAGAATCCTCCATCTACGCTAAACTGTGTGGATGGAGGGATCTCTTACTGGGCCAAGCTTCAGTATCTGAAGTTTGAAACCAGAGACCCTAGAAAATAAAATGTTGGTACTTGCAATTTTTTATGTCATATGATATTAACACATCAGTTTATCAAACCCAATTTTTCAGTTAAAAATGTACTGAAATTAATTTGAGTGCACAGAAACACAAAATACAAAATGTTTTGGTAAAATATAGAAGACAAGGTTGTGCCGAGTAAATAGATACCAAATATGTCAAGCCTCAAAACTGAATGCGTCCATGAAACCGCAAAAAAGTATCAAAAATGTGATATAGGCGAACCTTTAAAAGCTTTTCCAGGTCATCAGTTTATCATTAACCATAAATAATAGCCCTAGAATTATTGCTCTCGCTGCTCACACTGTGATGCCTAACGTGCACAATCGTTGGTTTCATATATAGGTGCACCTGACCTATGCATTTACATTTGAATGTGCATGAATGTGGGAGTGGAACTTTGACTTTTTTGGGTGTGTTTTTTAATTAACTCTTTTTAACTTTAATTTTTTGCACTTTTTTAATCAGCTTATTATTATCACATAAAGGGCTAACAAGTCCGCTATGTGATAGCTTAGTGGTGACAGGTTCTCTTTAAGCAGACATTTGGGGTCACCTTTGCAGCCCAATGAAGCTAATCAAGAACAAATCATGCTTGATTAGCTTCTAACCTCAGCCACAGCAGCCAAGGAACAATAACTCAGAGTCTGGAAGTGACAAAATCCTTGTCACTTCTGGGTCCTCTGAATGGAGAGGAGGTCAGCTACCGAATGTTCACTGTTCTCCTTCCCCTGTAGCAGCCAAAATTCCCCATGGCTGTCCCAGGCCCTCAGGAGGGGCAGCAGAGCCTGGGATACATGGCTGGGGGGTGACAGACACGTGGGATAGCAAGCTGCAGGGCTACTGGAAGTTTTAAAGCTGCTGAAATCACATAGCCAAATGTATGCAAACTGATTCTATAGCAGCCAGGAGTCACTTTACAGGAGCATACTGCCACAGACGTAGTACTTATGTCCTTGGCAGTGAAAGGGTAAAGGATAATTGAAGCAGCTATTTCTTTTTTAGTTTTGTATAGAGTGGAGAGGAATTAAAACATCTGCCAGGTTTTATTGGTGTTTGTGTCCTTTTTAAGAATTTCCCCAAACAGGAATAGACTGTAAATCTTCCAATGGGAACACTAGTTCTGATGACCCTGCTGACCACCAGGGATTTAATTCTCTTTTTTTAGAGATTTTCTCTCACTTCCTCTTGTGGCTATGAGACAGAAAGTGAAAGGAGGGTTATAACCCTCTCATACAGATTTCAAAGCTAAAATTAAAAGTTTTGGCTTCAGTTCTACTTTAAGGAACTTTGTTGAAAATGTTAGTTCGCTTAATTCATAGTTGCAGTATACATAGAAATATATTTGCAAGAAGTTAAATGATTATGCCATTTGCAAGAAGTAAGTATTAAGCAATGAGATGAATAAATCAGCCTTTAAATGCCTTGGTGGGGCACTGAAAACGCTTATGTAGAAATTAAGCTCTCCAGTTGGTTTATTATCAACAGTCCGACACAACCAACCCCAGACTAATTTTGTTTTGTTCTTTCTCTTTTATTTTTCTGCTCTCTTTAATCCCGATGGATGAAAGTGCCTGTGAGAATAATTGTTAGTATTGTCTATAGCTTTGGTTTTAAACTAGTGTGTCATGACCCAAAAGTGGGCCATGACCCTTTGTTCAGTGGGTCACTGCATGCCTTCCACTTTTCTAGGTGAGAGGTTCCTCAGCCTCCCCCTAGAGCAGCACTGTCAGTTCTCATGCCAAGCAGCCATTCAAAATATGCTGCCCGATGCTGAGTGCGAGCTTAAGGTAGGGCTATGGCCGCAAGGGAGCTCCACTTTATTCGTGCATTGCTTACATCTTCCTTACAAGTCCTGTAGAGGTGTCTGGACCAGAATGACGTTATATTCTGGCTCCGGAACCTCTACAGGGCAAGCAAGGGAGCTATACCAGCAATGCACATGTGGATGGAGCTCCATCAAAACACTGCATCCTACACTGGACCCAGGCTGATGATGCACTCCAGTTCTCATAAAGTAGGAAGACTGGGTGGATCTTAAATAAAAATATTTTTTTAGGTGTGTGCGTGAGATTGTGTTTGTGGCTTGGTGTGTCTGTCAGTGTTTTTTGGGTGCCCATTCACACTAGTACAGTGCCTTAATCGCACAGTCCTGTGCGATTAACGCACTGTACCACGCAAAATTGCACCTACCGCAAATTCTGGTATGGGAGGTGTGTTGCATTGCCATTCATTTGAATGGTACCCCAAATATACCTCCCACCCACAATTCAATCGCACACACCAGAACACGTGGTACCGCAATGCCGTGTGTTCCAGTGCAATGCAACTTGGGTCATGACTTAATGACCAGGGACAAATGTGGGTCCTGAGGTTACACAGGTTGAGAACCACTGGTCCATAGCAACCATTTATGTTCTGCATTACATTCTACAAACTGCACTAGATACATGAAGGTTAATAGCCAATTAGTTTCTATGTACAAGATGTCCTCCTAATGTTCTTTTTTCTCTCATCTCCTATTGCACTTTGTCAGCTTGACTCATGTATAATAGTCGGAAAGTGAAAGTGCCTATATTGCCAATAATAACCAACCAGATATTTCCTTTTTTTTTTTTATCTGGATCGACAGCAAAGTAATATATCCAGTTATATCAGTGAATTCTCATTCCAAGTGTTAATACATGAAATTTCCAGGAACATAGGTATAAGGACCACAATGGCTCTGCTTTTATACATGAAAGTGTATGCCCAGCCCAACTAATTTGTTACGTATTGGATACATTTTGGAAGGATTAGTACCCCTGTTGTGTGCTTATTGCCAGTTTGAGAAAACACATACATTAGAGAGATATCCCTTCACCTATCGTTCCAGTGACAACAGTTTCACAAGAATTGAAGTTAGGGCAAATCACCAACAGCAACACAGACAGAAATAAGAATACAAATATATAAGCCGCTTAGTGTATGTGGAACTAATAAAAACAAATAAATCAAGCTTCTAGCACAAGCATATCTTCACAGTAAAAATTAAAATCACAAAAAAACAGTGCAGTGCTAATAATAATAAAAAAAAAAAACTGTGTTACCACTTTATTGTGTCTTTTCTTTGAGTGGTTTACACTGTAGAAGAATATATAAATATATAAAGTCCACAGAAATCCGTGAAGCAGTTATAATGTAACAAAATCTAGCTATGGTCAAACACCTGAGGTGAGCAGGGTGTGGATATACACAGCGCACAATGGGAACACTTGAATGAAGCTTTGAGACAGTGGGTGTATCGCTGCTTGGGGAATCACAGACACTCTTTTTAGACTTGAATCCTACTGTCTATGCAACTTTGCTCTTTGTATGTCTTTTGTAATTTTTGTGTGTTTTCTCTCACTTTATTCGGTGTATGTCTCCAGCTTTGCAGTGCATGTCTAGCTCTGTGCATTTATCACTCCTCCCAGGTCTCATCTTGCTGGATAGGCCATTAGTATGGCACTCATTTTAGAGTTGAGAGCATGTAAATGGAAGTGTGAGAAGCAGAACGGGGGCAAGAGTCTAAATGGAATAGTGAGCATGGCTAGACCGTTCCGAATAATATTCCTGTTACAAATGAAAAATGAAGGCTACAAATGGCTTTCAGAAGCATTTGTTATGTGAAAGTTCCCATATAATTTAATATTGTTTTTTTTATTTTAACCTTGAAGAGACGCTATTTTATTTTGTCCCCCACTTGTACTATATGCATTTATGTTTGCTGTATTTTGTAAAAGTGTAACGTCTCGTCCTTTCATAGCAAGTTATTTTACTGCTCTTTCTTGCAATGTTCCTAAAGGAACAAGTAAAAGCAGGTTTCTGCTTTGAAAACAGGTAATATTGTACTTGCCATAGCATGGCTAAATCTCCGCACTGACAAGCAAATATAAGACAAATTTCAAACCATTTTTTTTTTAAATAACAGAACTCTGCTAGAAAGGCATTACTAGATTACATTTTTAAAATGGTTCTAGAGGAGGCTATTACATTGTAATGTGTCTAGTAAACTACATCATAAGTTTATAACAAATGTAATCAGCATGTTAATGTTCACTTCTATGGCCCATGGTTTGTGTTTTTATGTTAACATGGCAGATTCACTTTCAGCTAGAAGTAGGAATATAATTCTTTTTTGTGTTTTTGGTTGCAAGAAAGCGAATAGAACCCTTCATTACCTGTTTCATTTGATTGAAATTCCCATTTGATGAAGACTACATTACAAGGACAGTATATTTAAAATACCTGCTATCAAAAAATAACAAAAAAAACTAAGACATGACTATCCAGCTTAGCATGACAAAGCAGCACAAGTTGAAATGTTGTAAGATTGCCCATGTATAATCACTGTAATGTGTGAAAGATATGAGGTATATTTATAAAGCAGAGAATGTGACTTTAACCAACATTCATTGCAGGTGAATTTTCCTGTGTACGTGTTTTTGGTTCTTGATGAAATGACTGAAATTCAAAGTGTGGGTGCTGCAGTCGAAACCTTTCCAAACGGCATCCCTCCATCAGCTGATCGAAGGGGCATGTCAGAAATTTCTCGGCCGAACAGAGCAAGCAGCCAATAAGCTGCTTGCTCTGTTCGGGTATTCTGACAGCGGTCGGTGGCAATGTAATACGAAGTAAACAGCTATAGATTTCTCAATCAACACTTGTAAGCATTAATAGAGGAATCTGTTCTATTGTCTTTGTTCAGCCGGTAGGTTGAATGAAGAAAATAGAAATGTGTATACCCAACTTAAGATGCCCTAGAATGAGAAGGAGACCAAGGTAAGGATGTGGAAGGAGGGCAAGGACCCATACTCACTAGTTGAGAAGCCCATATATGATTCTCTTAGGTATTCATTATTAATTTGGAGCAGTGCCATTGGCGCCATTCATGAAGGCCAAGGCATATTAAAAAACTTAAACTGAATCCAGTAAAACCAAGTTTGTTAGATCTTCCATCTGCTTTATATCATTCACCCTAGTGAATCAGTGGGCAAGTTTAGGAGGGGATGTTTGCTTCCATGTACTAGGAATGCAAACTTTAGCAGCTTTGAGTAGGTGTGCTGTCTGAGATTTCTTGTATCGCGATTTAGGTATTGGCGTGAGCTGAAGCAGACTCACCACAGGATTATCTCTGATATTAATGTCAGTGAGTTTGAAAATTACCTAAATAACCTGTGACCAGTTGGTTGATCCAAAATATATGCAAAAGTGTGCCTTAGGCCTCCCTGCAGCACCAGCATTTGTCTTCGACTGGTACTGTACCACATTGTTGTCAGCTTATAATTTGTTTTGATAGTTGTTAGAAATTGAAGCACGGCGGGAACAGTGACTAAAATGGTCCATTTGCTGTAGAGAAGGAGACTTTGAGGTCTTCTTCCCACTGCTTGAGGAAAGAGTCCAAAGATAGGTCATGATTTGTTAGGAGGAGTTGGTCCCGACTTAGAGCAAAGCATCTCAAAAGCAGTAAGCGGTCAAAGGAATATCCTAATGTTCTAAGACTGCTAGAACTCCAACCAGGAGATATTAAAGGCTTGTGCCAGTAACTCTTGGTCTTCTCCTAAAAAATCTTTTCAGCAGGTGGTGCAAGCACTCTTAATATTACCTGATTTGAAATTTCAGCTTCTGTACAGGCACTGTACCAAAACTCATTGTACGATTATTGGAAAAAGTATGGTTTGTTCTTCTTGGCAAAAAGGAAGCGGAGTAAAATATATTAGTTGGCATTTATCATTTCTGTTGCATGGCAAAATAGTGCTAAACTGGGGCAGTGATAAAATTGAGACAGATGAATATACTCCGAAGGTTAATTGGTGCCTCTCTAAATTGACCCTGTATGAGTGTATGCTGGAGACCTTAGATTTGTAAGCTCCTAGAGGGCATTACCATAGACCTGTCGTCCCTTGATGACGAAACGTGTTGGGGGTGGGTATATCTAACGCTAAGCACAGAAGTTATTGTTGGCCGGCTGCTGTTTGCTGAGATGTAAGTTTTTACTATTTAAAGAGTTTTTTATGGCTTACTTCACCATGTGGAATCTTTTTTGATCTTATTCATGCATAACAACGTTACTGGGCATGTGAACCTATGGGGATCCAGTTTGAAGATCTGTCCTCAACTTTGGTTTCAGCCAATGGGATTTGGTGAGTGCGTACCCCGAAGGCGTTGTCAACATTTTCGATTGTCGATTAGTCGGCTATCTATTACAACTCCTGTTTGCGGCTCCACACTCAAGCCCCGCACGCAGTGCACACCACGCCTACCCAATGCACACGCCGCGCCCACCGCACACTGCGCGATTCAGCCACCGGCTGTCCTCCAATCCCTGCGCTCCTCACATCTAGCCGGGCCGCTGCGAGCACATGACAAGTGTCGGGGATGTGAGCGCAATGGGTGTCAGCCGGGGACGGAGACTATGGCTGGGGACGAGCTGGCATCCAGACTGAACCGTTCAGCAGAAGACATGGAGGGAATGTTCAGACAGTAAGTGCCCCGAGCACCACGGAGCCTGGGACCCGACACTCCAATCCGCCATACCTGTCCTCTGTACCCCATTCCACCATCATACCCATCCTCGGCACCCTATTCCACCATCATACCCGTCCTATGCACCCCATCCCACCATCATACCCATCCTCTGCACCCCTGCACTCCATTCCATCATCATAGCCGTCCTCTGCACCTGATTCCACCATCATACCCGTCCTCTGCACCCCATCCCACCATCATACCCGTCCTCTCCATCCCTGCACTCCATTCCATCATGATACCCATCCTCTGCACCCCATTCCACCATCATACCCGTCCTCTCCATCCCTGCACGCCATTAGACCATCATACCATCCTCTCCATCCCTGCACTCCATTCCATCATCATACCCGTCCTCTCCATCCCTGCACTCCATTCCACAATCATACTCATCCTCTGCACCCGATGCCACCATCATACCCGTCCTCTCTATTCCTGCATCAAACCCGTCCTCTCTATTCCTGCATCAAACCCGTCCTCTCTATTCCTGCATCATTCCTGTCATCTCTGTTCCTGCATCATACCCGTCCTCTCTATTCCTGCATCATACCCGCAATCTCCAATAACACCAGCTATAGAGGAATACATCAGATCCCAGCAATAGTACATTATAGTATAATTACTATTGCTGCGATTTGCTGTATTCCTCTCAAGCAGTGCTCCCCAACCTTTTTATTGCCGCGGACCGGTCAACGTTTGATAATTTTACCGTTTACCGACCGACATATCTGTACCCAGCTGCTGCTGCCTCCTCTCCCCCCTCCCGCGCTCGGACTTACCCAGCCAGGGAGTTGTGTGCACTCACTGCAGGGGGCGGGGCTTGTGACACACACGCCTCCTGTGACTCACCTCCCCTCACGCCGCCTGTTACTATGGACGCGGCCGGGAGGGGAGGTGAGTCACAGGAACCGCCCCCTCACTGTGAAGCCCGTCGGCAGTGCGGGGCCCCGGTGTTCGAACACCGGGACCGTGCACTGACATATATTGCATGACCGGACCGCACTGAGACTGTGCGGCCAGGTACCATTTGATCCACGGACCGTTACTGGTCCGCGGACCAGGGGTTGGGGAACACTGCTCTAAAGCTGCTGGTATTCTGCATTGCGCCGCTGTATAATGTACTATATTGCACACCACACTTTTTTTTACTTCCACCGCTCCAAGCTTGCTTTCGTGATGGACTACAATCTCAATACAAACTAGTAGTTCATCACTGGAGCCTTTTTTTTAAAAATCCGATTAATCGAACTTAATAATCGGCTAACTAATCAATTATGAAAATAATTGTTACCTGCAGCCCCACTGTGGATGATTTATTTATTTATTATTTGTATATATAGGGATATCTAATATTGATCACATATTCATTTGGGTATTTTACCCTTTTGTTCTCCCTGTGATTATTATCATATGTAATATATGTTACTTATTAATTATGTATTAATTTTTGATTTTGAATACTTTTTCTTATAATTAAATTTATTATAATCATGCACTTTAGGCACTTTTTAAATTTATAGGAGTGTTAATAATTTAGGTTGGGGTCCCTTAGCGCTCTCTAGTTTCCATAAAATCAGTGCTCAAAACGTTGGTTTGTATTGTTGGAGCGGCTTAGTGACCCCTAATGGCATTATCCAGTATCGCGGAATTATACTTTATATTCCTAGAGGGCAAGGACGAATGTTCATTATGTAAAGCGCTGTGTAAATTGTCGGTGCTATATAAATACCTGTAATAAATAAATACATGCTTTAATTTTCCTACTTGGATTATGAAAGACTGTTGGATTCTGATTGGCTGTTATGTACAATGATAACTACAACTTCTATTTCCCCAAATGTTATCCATCACACCCCTTATGTTTCACTTTGTCACATGAATAGGAGATAATATATTATGGGTCTTGTAATAGAATATATTTTTATATCTTTCAATAATGAGAGTAACAAAATCATGTAGATAATGTACCCCCTGTGAATAAAAGCTATAGATAGTTCACAGAGAAGTTTCACAGCCATATAAAAGCACAGCATGACAGGCTGAGTTCTTTTATAAAGGTCATGGAATTCTGAGGTGCCCTGTAATATCTGTTTAATAATAGAAGACATTATTTCTTAATAGCCACAAGTTTCATTTTAGCCTTAAATTAAACTGTTTTAACGTTAGGAACAATCATGTCGGAGACTTTTTTTATGAAGATGCTTAAAGTGTACCTGTACTGGAAAAAAGTTAATAACCTGTAACTTGGATGTAATAGCAGGCACTTCCAGGAACCTTCTCTGAGTTCATCATTCTTTTAGATTGCCCTGGAAATCCTGGAACTTGGGACATTCTGCCATACAAAGTTTAACTTCATCTAGGAGAGCATTGCATGGTCCCTCCACTGTTCAACTCCTATATCTCAAAATTGGTCAGTGAAGTTATTTCTAAAGTAGTTAAGAACAGGTTCAAGCAACAATGTCCATTATAAAACGGAGATATTTATAGAAGGCCTAGATTTTTTAGGCACCTGGGTGCTTTAGAAGAATGCTGAAGCAATGTAGAGGTACCTACCAGTGTCTTCCATGAAAGCTACCTAACAGCTTAGTAAATTTATGTCCGGTACAGGTTTGCTTTAAAGCAAATTAGAAAGAAAGAGTTAAGCAAATGAGGTTTGATTAGTGATATACAGCCTTCAGCTAATTAACAGAGGCCTGGGGCTGTATGAAGTCTAAGCCCTTATATGAAATTGACTGTACTGAGATGAAGTGGACATTAGGGGATGTGCTGGCATAGATACCTGTTTAGCTCTAGGAGTATTAATGACAGCACTTCACCTAACAACCAGTCTGTCTCAGAACAGTTGGTTTCAGATAAGGGCTTAGACTTCACACAACCCTATCTGGCTTTGCTATCTGCAAGAGTTGTCTGGATCACAAGACTGTATGCCCTGATGAAGAGACCCTGCGTGGTCTCGAAACGTTGGCTCTTGTGTTTGTGTGACGTCTATGTCCAATAAATGGACATGTTAGATTATTCTACAGAATGCTGGTGATTCCTTTTCATATATTTTGTCTGCACGGTGCCATCCGTGTTCATCACTACAAGCACCATTGTCTTTATAGGCCTTGATTGCTGCAAGGTGTGCGGAGGATTTCCCCTTATATCCAATTTGGATCACAAGACTGGCTAAACATTTTGAAGGTAAACTGTTCCCGTGTATGTATTTAGTTTGTATTAAGCTGCTGCAACAAACTGAGGACTGCAAATCACTGAACAGTAAACCTTTTCCTGACATCCTCATTAATAACATGCAGAGGGCAGTTTGCCATGTAAACTGTAACATCCAATCTTATGCCAACTTTCAGAAGCATATTCACCCTGAACTGCTAAACCCCAATTCCTGAGTGACTGTTGTCAGTACCATATCATTAAATATACCCAAAGAGCTTCATTGCAATGAAACCAATATTCTTTATAAACAAAATATGACCTATTTATTCACTAGATGTTAGGATTGCTTGAGTCTCATAGGATTATAATTACTATGATGACATTATGCATATCTTATACATTCTGTTTTTGCTAATAAAAATAATTTGGAACAAAATAATCAACTTCTGTTTCAAAGTAGAAATGAACCAGTTATCTTATGGTCCATAAAGGTAATATGCTGATTTTATTCTCTCAATCAGCTATTTTAGCAGGGGAAAAAAATGTTCTCGGTTATTGTGCTGAGAAGGAGAACTAAAGGCAATGAAATAAGGGAGAATAATGCATTTTAATACAAATATTCCTTTTCTTATAGTTCACGCTTCCAGTAAGCACTTAAAGGTTAAATTGGCCATAGGGAATCAAATCGATTTATTACAAAATCTACAGTACTGTTCTCGGTTATGATTTCGCTGTATGGGAACCATAATAGATGCTGCACAATCCATCTAGTGTGGTGGAGTGGGCCAAGGCTCTTATTAATTTATTTATTGCAGTAGGAAGTGTTCATTGGTGTTATATGCTTCAGTGCCACATACCCTTTTCTGGTAATTACAAAAAAAAGGTGCAGAGCGTAGCTATCCTGGAACATTTTGTGACCAGTGTCTGATAAAATGGTGACAGGATGGGGGGGGCTGTATCACTCATGGCAATAGATTAATATTAATGTGAACATATATTGTTCGTCTTATTTGAGCCTACTAACACGCAGGTTGGAGGGAATTTATCAAAACTATTGCAGGTAGAATCTGAAGCAGTTACCCATCTCAACCAATCAGCTTTTCGCTTTCATTTTCAAAGCATAACTGATCAAATTGAAAAGAGAAGCTGATTGGTTACTGTGGGCAACTGCTCCAGATACTACTTGCTCCTGTTTTGATAAATTCCCCCCTATTGTATTTTGAGTGGCATATAAGTGGCCTTATATTTAATTTTTTTATTTCTCCTACAACATTTTTCTCATATAGTTTTATTAGTAACATTGCAACTTTGGGTGGGAGGCATCACCGCCCCTCGTTCAATCAGAGAACACCTATTATTCATTGGAAAAAATACTTGGCATTTGCTGAATGGCTCCTGAGCCGAACAAACAACCCACTGTTTTCGCAGCAGAGGAGAAGTCGATCAGCATAGGTGCAGCACAGGAGACCCGGAAGGTCGCTGTTAGGCTGGGTTCACACCTAAGCGTATCGAATATGCGCGTTTGTCGTGCGTTTCTATCGCGATTCGCTGTTTCCGAGGGCTACCTAGCTGTATCCCAATGGATACGCGCGACAAAGAAGCTCCTGTACTTCTTTGGGCGTAGGGCGTTTTGTAGCGCGTTCATACGGCCTGTAATACGCCCAGGTGTGAACCATACCCATAGGAAATAATGGGATTTTGGTGTTTGAGCGTTTTGCAGAGCGTAGGAACGCGCTACAAAACGCCCAGGTGTGAACCGGGCCTAAAGCACTGTAGTAGCTTAGGCTACTACAGTGTTATACAGGATCCCCAGAACCAATCAGGTGTAATTTAAATATGCTTACATTGGGCAAAGCTGGTCCAGTTTAAGTATACATAAATATTTATACCTGGAGTTTAGTTTGAATATAATAAAATGATAGGTTAGGGGGAAGATGCACAGTAGGGGTGGAGAGAGTTTCATACAAGTGCACCTGTTAAGGTGACCATACACTCTTTGATTTTCATCAAAATCAAACAGTTTATGGGACACAAGTTTTTTTTTTTTAATTTATTTTACTGTAATCCCGCTCAAACTTTCTCGAAGGGTGAGGCTGGAAAACTTTCTTCGTATCAAACGAAAATCAATGGATTAGTGGCGTTTTCGTACGAAAAAAATTTCAGCAAGAACGCTGCACATGCACAAACAAAATTTGTTCTGTCAGTTGACAAAATTCAGTTTATGAACAATAGAACAAACATATTCTGGAGCAGTTACTCATGGCAACCAATAAGCATCCCTCTTCAGCTTGCCCAGGTAAGCTTTTGAAAAGCTGATTGGCTGCAGTGCAAATCTGCTCCAGACTTTATCTGCTCCAGTTTTGAAACATTCCCCCAGTGAGTTAGTATTGCTAACAAACAATTATCGAAATCGACATTGGTCTGTGCTTGGTGGGCTATTGAGCTGGAATCGGATGAGGGTTCTTGGCAGCAAAAAAATTTCCAATCAAAAATCTATAGGTGTATGGCCAGCCTTACGATAAGAGAATTATTAAAATGTTTTATCTTTTTCAGCATATATTGGTCAAGGTTGGTTAAATATATACGTGATATTGTTAAAGGAAAACTATGAGGTGAGTGCTTTTCACTCACCTCATAGTTCTAGCCGACCTGTGACAATGAGACTGTCACAGGTCGGCTCAGTAGATCGTGAGGTGAGCGAACACATACCGGCGGTCGCTTACCTCTCGATCCTGTCACAGCTCTCTGCCGTGACAGGGGAGGGGCTGGATTCCCCCCTCCCCGCTCCGATCCTCCAGCGCTGACTGGCGGTATACTGTGGCGTCTCTGTATACTGCGAGCTGTAGCTCGCGGTATACTGAGCATAGGATGACGGGAGGACGCTAGTTTGTGTCCTCCCGTTACCCTAAGGAGAACTATGGGGAAAAGCCTTAACCCCATAGTCCTTTTTTAAACTCTTGGCCTCTACCTCTTTTCTCCCAGTGCTTCGCTAACTGTGTGGATGTACACTACTCAGTAAAAAAAAATTCTGAATGACCAATATTGTATAAATATATTACTTTTGCATTGAAACGGTATATTTTAAATCAAACTTAGGTTGAGATATATATTTTCATGGTATATGCAATCTCAAGATTGTTGTTTAAGTGTAACATTGAGGGCTAGTTCACACCATAACATCAGAACTGTGTGCCTCTGCATAGCTGCAGTGCAATGCGTTTTGCCACGTTTTGACCACTTTTTTTATTAGCCTAAAATGGGCTTTCAGGTGCCGTCCAGTGCGTTTGCATGCATTTTTTATGCATTTTGATGCGTTCCATTGCGATCAGGTGAAGCTTAAATGTGGCAAGCATGTGACTGCACTGGGCACCAGAAATCCCATTGTAAAGCATTGTGACACGATTTGGATGCAGCTGCCAAACTGAATGGACTGCATCACAACTGCATCTGGTGTGAACTAGCCCTTTGTTCATAGATCACAGTAATCCCCCCTGGCAATCCGTCATCTTCATGCATGATACTAGGTCAGAATCTATTTCCTGGACTAAGATGCTGATCCAACCTGGGTCTTTGCAAAAATCTTGGTCTGCTTGCCATTTTTGCCCTTTATTGCCTGTTTGGACATAATTATTAGATATGTTATGATATTTTACAAGCAATTAACTTTATTTAATGGCAACATGTAGCAAGATTTACACACACATAAGAGACATTTCTAATTTTTAGTAAACCTAGTTTTTTATCCCTATCCCGACCAGTGATGTACATAGTACATCATTGGCAGCGGGTGCGTTTGAACAGACTCTGTTTTCAATTGTAAAGCCCTCAGTGGGCTTTACAAAAGAAGTGATTCTGGCGGCTCAGCTGCCACCAGATCGCTTTTATGAGCCGGTAAAGTGCCCTCCGGCGGGCCCGGGACTGGCATCTCTGGTGTCGACAGGAAGCTGAGGAGGAGAGCAGCGAACTTCCGTTTACCAATCTCCTCCCCGCTCTATGGGCCCGGGAGCGACGTGGATTGCATCACTTCCTGTCCCTGAGCTGTCATTGTTTGGCTCCTGAAACTTTAAAGTGGAAAGGTGACACTAGGGGTCTTTTGGACCCCCAGTGTCACCTTAAAATGGACCTGTCACCACCAATATGCTATCACATGGAGGGGCTTGTAAGCTCCCCTGTGTGATGGCAATTAAAGTAAAGTTTAAAAAAAAGTGTTTTAAAGAATAATATAGAGTAAAAATAATAAAAAAACAATTGTTTTAAAGTCCCCTGTCCCGTGAGCGCGCACACGTCGGGTACGCCTACATATGAAACTGTTGATTGCGCTACACATGTTGAGCATCACTGTGCATGCCAGAGTGAGAGCAATAATTCTAGGGCCAAAATGTATGCATATCTCTAAACAGATTACCTATAGGGGCTTTTAAAGTGTTGTCTATGGACTTTTTGGCGATAATGAAATTTGTTGACACTTCACGGGCACACACAATTTTTAACCTGGGCATGTTGGGTATCTATTTACTCATCATAACCTCAACTTTTATATTTTATTTAAAAAATATAAAATATTATATTGTGCTTTTCGGCACTAAAATTAACATAAGAGTATTTTTCACTACATTTTTGGGATTAAGAGTTGCGCAACATAAAAATTTGCAACTGCCACCATTTTTATTCTACAGTGTGTTGGCGTTCAGAAAATATATAATGTTTGGGGGGTTTGAAGTATTTTTCAGGCCTAAAATGTGGATTATATCATGTGTGCAAAAAACGAAGAAAAAAAAGGCCATGGCAGCAAAAGGGTCCTTATGGGGTTAGGCATCGTCACTGAAAGCACAACTTCCCATTTCGTATGGCATTTTCCATGTCTGTTGCAGTTAAGCTGAGCTTTATTGCATAATGATATATCATTTTTACATAGCATATGACATTTACAAAGAAGTCTTTTCTTTTTTTTTCTTAGGGAGCATAGTCTTGCCTGAAGTCTCCCTAGTTGTACTTAGTATTTAATGGACATTAAAAAAAAAGCATCAAAACTGATATATGTATAGTATTGTGATCTGCCTAGACAGTACAATATGTGACAAGCTGACATGCACCCGAGTAGCAGAAACCTGAACCTGGAAATTATTTTATAACCATACTGTGAATGTTCGTGTATATTGCAACTTTTTTATTGTCAAGTGTCAGTGTGCTTTAAAGCTTCTGCCAGAAGAAAATGGGTTTAGAACTTAATAAAAGCCTTGCATTAGGTACATCTGCACCAGATGACCCTGTACTGTACTGCAAAGCTCTCTAGGCTGAAAACAAGAGAGTGGTTAAGATCTAAATGTATTTTTGGATATGCATTACGCTTTTGTGCCTTACAAAACAAAGTATGGATAGGTTTTATTTCGAAGCCATCTACAGTCTAAATATAAGTGCATGTTTGGAGGGCCTCTCTGTCCCTTGCCTCTGCTGTTCAGCATGAAGACAAAAAAAAAGAGAGCTTGTGCAGCAACCTCTTGAGGTCAAGTGTTCTGCAAGATAATAACAGTAACCTACAAGCCCTGCAGTGTTCTGGTGCTCATAAATCAGTGAAGAAATATCCAATTTCCTGGAGAGGATGGCATCTTTCTATCTTTGAGACAGCAAGGTGAAATTGATATCTTCATCAAAAGAATTATGTGACCAAATGGAAATGGAAGCATGTACCTGCGGAAAGATGAGGAAAAAGTGACATTAACTGAGCTCAGATAGAACAGCCAGGTGAGCGGCGTCTGCTTTGAAGTGTATGGTATTTTGGAAGAAACAATAGTGTATTAGCTTTACCATCCCATAAGAGGATCTGTTTCACTCTGACATAGCCACTGAATAGTGCCGTGTCACTAAACAGAGGTATTCTTTTACTATTAGCCATAGTAGTAGACTGTAAATTATAAGATAATTAAATGTAGAAGAAAACTCAATCACTAGCTAAAATGTATTTTTGATCATCGTTAACCTTTAAAAATGAAGTTACAGCAAAATGATTTTTCTTTACAGAAACTATACTTTCGTAAACATAACTACCATAATAAATGTAATGCCATTATTTAGTAATACAGTTCAAAAGACAGTGATGTGCAGTACTTCTTCCACCAAATGGCTAACAGCTTTAACTGGTTTGCCAGATTAATGGAAGCATATATCAGATTTGTTATTATGGGTCATTTCCAGGGGCTTGTAGCTCTACAAAATTGGTACATAATTTATAACAATACCATTTGTGAGTAATTGGCATAATTAGTATACAGTTAGTAGTATTCTGGATGGCCAGCTTGTGTGGAAGTATGTGCATCACAAAGCCATACTTCAACTTCATGACCACAGTATGTATTTAAAACAATTTTCTATGATCTGTTCTTGTGACTGTTATGTCTATATGTCAAAGCTGTAGAAGCAAATTGATAAGTGTCCAACACCTGCTTGCCACTGCAATTTTGAATTCTGTGTAATGAAGCGCTGTGTGGTCGATATTCCTACTACTACTTAAAACATTGTAATATTGAGAGCTCAGCTGCATTAAGTGGCTGAGTTTAGCATCTATATGTTTGAGGCTTTAGGTTGATGCTTTCTGTTTTCCCCATATCATTTTAAGGCTTCATACCATTACAATGCATCTCTTTTCAGTATACAGGTCTCTCTGACCCTTTAAGAAAGTATGCTACCATGAAAGACAGCAGTAAATTGGCAATTTTTCTACCCTGTTAATATGCTTAAAGCACATGTGTTCAAACAGCAGCACGTGAAACAGTGAAAAATTTGGGTACCCATAATTGTCCATATGAGACTCTTTAAAAGCCTTTACAGCTTTTACAAATGTCCAATAAAGATGCCTAGTGATGGTTTCCAATCTATCCTAGTAGTTGGTGTTATATGGCAATCTCCTTGCTCTTCATCTTGATCTTGTGATATAAAACGTCTGAAATGTGCGCTCACCAGCTGTTTGTGGTCACCTTTTTATGGGCTGACCAAAGATCGCTTAATTACTCATCTCTTTCATCCGTGGTGTATCTGTCCAGTTTGCCGATTACAAATGTTCCCAAATTGCCTCTATCAGATCCTCTATGATCCTATGTAGTTATATATCCTTCGTGTGGATTCTTACTTTCCTCTTATTGAAATTGGTCACTGATAGCTCAGGGAGATTTAAAAAAAAAAGTGCTCTCCATTGTGCAGTATTTTAATAAAACGTGTACTTGCCCAAATACTTGGTATCGGCACCGATACTAGTATTGGTGCATCCCTATAAATAACATTGCAGTATGTTGCTCCGGTGAGTTAAAGCGGACCTTGTTAGTGCAATAAAAAATAATTCCAGAAAATAGGAAAAGGAGGTATCATGGCCTTGGGCCCAAGCAGATTGAACACAGGGACTGCAAATCAGACTTTTAAAGGAAAAAAAGGTTTTTATAGCTGCTGTCTAGGGATTGCTAGAGAGCTGTAACATAAAAGGGCCATAAAGAACATATGACAGCCTCTATGCACAGTTTCTGTCAAATGGGATAGCAAGAATTATGGCATAGGTCACTCTAAGGATAAAAATATGAGAGTTTACATTGATGATTTATTTGTTCAAGGAACAGACTCTGTGTTAGTCATTCTTTTATTTGTCTTACTATGTAGTCACTGACATGGAAGAAGCATAAGTCTGTTAGGTGTTCCAACACCTTTTATGCACATACATATTCTAGGTCAGTCGCTATGTTGTGAAGAATGGATAAAGGTGTAGTGCTATAAGGTTGGGTCTGGTTCCAGTGCCGTACATTCTGTCTGACCTTGGGCAAATGAAAGTGCCCTACACAAGTATGCAGGACTAAAAAGGAGGCATTTCCATTTCTCCCTTGCTTGGTCACATGACCAAGTAAGGAGGATTATTGAGAAAGTGTCCCTGTGTTATTGGAAGGTAGGGGTGCCCAGTAAGGTAGAATGTGGGACACTCAGCAAGGGGGGCTGGGTTGCCCAGCATAGGGGGGGCACTTGTCTACAATTTACACCAAAAATCTTACCTGAGTAGCTATGTCACTGTCTAGATATTTTTCTGATGTGCCTCAGCACAGTGGTTTAGCGGTTAGCACTTCTGTCTTGCAGCACTGGGGGTTTCTGGTTGGTATCCTGGGCAGGACACTATCTGCATGGAGTTTCCCTTTGCTTGCATGAGTTTCCTCCGGATACTCTGGTTTCCTCCCACACTCTAAAAACATGCTGGTAGGTTAATTGACACCTGTCTAAATCAGCCATAGTATGTGAGATAGGGACCTTAGATTGTAAGCCCCTTGAGGACAGGGGCTGATAAGAATGTACAGTTTGTGAGGAGCTGCATAAATTGTCGGCGTCATCATATAAATACCTATAATAATAGTAATACTAATTATTGGCCCCCCTAATATAAAATAAAAATACATTACAGCCCTTGATGCAGAGAACATTGCTTATGAAGCAGAATGTTACTATTGCTTAAAGGAGAACTATGAGGTGAGTGCTTTTCACTCACCTCATAGTTCTAGCCGACCTGTGACAATGAGACTGTCACAGGTCGGCTCATTAGATCGGGAGGTGAGCGAACAAATACCGGCGTTCGCTCACCTGTCGATCCTGTCACGGCTCTCGGCGTGACAGGGGAGGGGCAGGATTCCCCCCTCCCCGCTCCGTTCCGCCAGCGCTGACTGGCGGAACGGACGGGGGCGGGTACAGCTGGCTCTGCCTCTAGATAGGCAGAGCCAGCTGTCAAGTCACGCAGCTGGGCGGATACCGGCACAATTGTCGGGATCCGCTTCAGCTGCGGCGTCTCAGTATACCGCGAGCTACAGCTATACTGAGCCTAGGGTGACGGGAGGACGCTAGTTTGTGTCCTCCCGTTACCCTGAGGAGAACTATGGGGAAAAGCCTTAACCCCATGGTTCTCCTTTAATGTACTCTTTGCTCTATGGTGTTTCTTTTTAAGGTTCACCTGTCACAAACTAAAACTGAGTATATGATGAAAAGAATGTATAAACATTGTCACAATGATCAGTGTTCGATCCAGAGATATAAGGAGTTCATTTTTCACAGGAAAGGATAATATTTACATATATCTGCAGCTGCCTAAATCTCTGAATCATAAATTTTTTACTGAAGATAACCTCCTATGCATTTTTTCATAATATGCCCAATTTAACTTGCCCAGCTCTGTGGTTTAGCGATCTTTATTGGTAGACTTGGTGCGCTCCATTCCGACATCTTGGTTCCTTATTATTCAGCTCCTGTAATGTGTTCCACAGATGCTCTATATTTGCTAGTAAGAAGTACACATTTTCCAAAGCAAAACCATGAACATATATGTGGGTATCTTTATTTTAAGGCTCCCATTAGAACATATTACGCACACCACAGGCGGCTGTTTTATCACAATAACCTCATGTATTTAGGAATAAAAGTAGGCCGTAGTTGCAGCAGGTAATAGTTTCCCATCCTGACTCGTTTATTTTTCAGTTGTGAATAGCTTATTTTATTGTCCCTGCAAATAGAACACACTAATATAATCTTTGTACTGAGTCTCTAATGGACTTGAGGCTTTGAGGGTCACTGACAAAGATGCTTTCAGAAATATGAGAAATGAGGCCTATCATTTCAAATTGTGATGCCTCAATCTGTGAGGACCTGTCATGATATGCAGCTAGACATAAAAGTGTTTATTCTTTCCAGCGCAGTGTCTTTGTGCAAAGCTCAACTTAAATAGGCAGCAGTGGAGAAGGAAATAATGTGTGGAATTTTGCAATTCTTTCTCACTGCTACATTGTCCTCATTAGCGTGTGTGTGTGTATATATATATATATATACACACACACACACACATATATATATACAGTATATATATATATATATATATATGTGTGTGGGTTTTTTTATTGTGTTTGCTCATCAAATGAATGTTCATGTTTTCAGTAAAACTGTATAAACAATTTCTGCATACGTGGTCAATATTTTTGCATCTTTTATGTCCCCAACCACATACCTGTGCCCAGACTATGAACATTAAAGTATTTTTATATTCTTAACAAACAGTAAAAGCAAGTCCTCGCTGACCTCTGTAGATAATCCTCAAAAATTACATCAAAGTCTCTATTTAAACATAGTTACCTCTCAGGGTTTTTACAATATAAGCAGAAAATGTCTTTGTTCAGGGTGAAGGGTTGCTTTTAGGCCTCAACCCTACTTCTGTAGGGCCCGCTACCTTCAATTCAAGATGGGTCCAGGCCTAAAAACAACCCTTCATCTTGAACCAAGAGATTCTTTCCTTATGCTGTTACAACCCTCATCAATGACCCATCAATTGAAGACAATAAAAATCTTATGGACAATTACTTTATTTATCTTAATCATGTAATGAGTCTCATGAGTTAGTGCTTAATGGAGGTACCCATGCTTAATAGGAGGGATGATGGCTACTGCAGATTCTATGATATTTTTTGTATGTTTGTTATATATGCTGTGACAAAAATAATGCATTGTTTTCTTACAAAAAGAATATAAAAATTATTAGGGATGCACCAATACAATTTTTTCCAGACCTAGTACCGATACTTTTCCTCAAGTACTCACCGATACCAATTACCGATACCTTTTTTTATTTTATTTTTTATTAAGTGTCATGTGACAGTTTTTCTAAAACAACGCAGACATATGACTTTAAAACAGTGGTGGAGCACCATGGCCCAGTCACAGCTGCAACCGCTGTGACCCTGTTAGTTCTGCCACTAACTTCAAGCTGTAGAGGGACTACAAATCCCAACAATATATTATACAGCAATGCAGAATTCCACCAGCTATAGAGGACTACAAATCACAGCAATACATTCTACATCAATGCAGACTAATATTCTGTTGCTCACCATGGGGGTCTGACCAGGGCTGTAACGGGTCCTCAGGAGGCTGTGCACGTTCTCAAAAAGGCTGTCCATGGTGTCAGGAAGCTGTGATGGGTCTCATCAGAGCTACCTGTGGGTTTACCCAGGTCTGTAAGGGCGGGTGTTAGAAGGGCTTTACGGGCGGATGTCACCATGGCTGCAGGCAGCGGGAAGGACGAGGAAAAGGAGATGTGTGGCCGACGTTATAAAAGACAGTCGCTGCTGCAGGTCCCAAGCAGGCTGCCCTGAGGTCCCCAGCAAGCGCAGCAGCTCTTGTTTAAAAATTTAGTATCGGGGCATTTTCAAGAATACTCAAGAAAATGCCCAGTATCGGCACCGATACTGGTATGGATGCACGCCTAGTTTCTATACAATATCCATTAATCGTCAATAAGGGCTGTGTTGCCTGGATCACCTACCAACTCCACATTAATGTGTCTGGGGTTTAGCTTTAAGAACAAGTAAATACTATAATGTACATAGTCTGGGTCCAGGTGCATTTTTCAGAAGCATGAGGTTTGAAGAGCATAAGAGATACAAAGTAGATTGACCACATATGAAGAAATTCCTAATAAAGAATAGATTCTCCAATATAGATGTCCGTTAACCAAGAGGGCTGTACAAGCTGCAGATTTGGCTGTTCATCTCAGTTCAGTCTGATCTACAACAGGTTTGTCTGTCCACAGTGATGATAACCTTATGTGATAGATATAGGCAGGTAATGTGTGCAGTATTATCAACAGAATAATAAAAACGGTTGTTCAATGAGCGACTTAAATGTACTGATACAATTCTTAAACAACTGCATCTTTTTTTCCAAACAAACATTGCCTGAGCCGGTAAGTATATGTCAACGTTGACTAATACCGGTGTCAATTATCAGCAGAAAATGCCTACAACAAGCATGCTGTGCAGATAATCTGCAAATATAGGTGACTTTTTTTAAAGTAAGTGTGGCTAAATAAACAGATTAAATACATATATGAGGCTGTTTTGTGTTTGTGTTTTTTTTGTTCATTTATTCCTGACATTCACAAAGCCCTGGCAGCACTGCAGCCAGGAGACCTGATATTTGTCTACTGCAATTAAGTAATTCAACTAGGTCTTGTTCCTGCCCCACAGCATTTGATTGGACAGTGAAGGAGAATCAGCAGAGTGATGATCTCATCTTTCTGTCAGTCTGCTACCTCCTCCTATCAGCATATTCCTAGTTAGCATATGAGCACTGCAGCAAAACATATTGGCTCCTTGTGCTGCTTTTCCATCTCCCAATCTGCACTTTGCTGTATAGGGGATTACAAAAGGCTGATACCAAGTCAAATTCAGATGCTTTCAGTAGCTGTTATTAAAAATACATTCAATTTTTGAACACGCCTGCATGAATTGTTTTGTTTTTTTATCTGGCCAAAATACACCTTTAAATTGTCTGATTGTAATATGCAAGTAATGCTTGTGATTTGAGAATTACTTATAATAAGTCGACCTTTTATAACCTCCCTAGGAGTAGAAATGAGCAGTATCAGTGGTTGGAGGTGTTTGTTATTGCATACTGAGGATTTTCATTTTGTTAGCAAATATCTGCAAGTGAATGCAGATCATTCTTTGTCTGGTAGATAATAGGACAGGAGAGTATCACTGTGCGTGTACCTTGTCAAAAGCTTGGTGCCTGTACTCCAGCAACAAAGGAGGTAGAAGTCTCCTAATCCATCATTCTGGGGGAACGTCTCCATCGATGGCCATCCTGCAGGGCACTGTTAGTTTAGGATTTACCACTTGAAAGTTTCTCTCTTCTAACATTGTTCCACTATTGATGACCACTGGGTGTCACTGTTATTTGTCTACAGTGGTTCTGTGCAACTTAAAAATATTGGGCAGAAGCTCCTGCTAACCACTAAGTTGGTCATTTGGTCGGTTTTTACAGAACAGACTTGTGAAAGGTTGAAACCAAAACCTCTGCCTATTTTTTTTTTTCTTTTGTTTCACCTTCTTTCTTTTTTGTTAGGAACAAAGCTGCTTTTTCACCAGTATTTTAGCACTTTTCCTTACTGCACTACTACCACATCAAATTCTATTTTAAAAAATCAATTTCTCTAATTTATCCTAATGAAAAGATAATTTGCTACGTTTCAGTAAAGGAATGCAAAGGAGCTTTCCTCAAGATGGCTTGTTGTTTTTTAGTTTGCTGGTTTTTGCCACTTTTTTAACATATGTTCATGGAATACAACGAGTCGTACAAGCAGGTACTATTTATTATAGTGTTTGCTATAAACCCCTTGTGGTTGATTGATGGCAGAAGGAGCCTTCCCCCCCCCCTTTTCTGCCCTTCCGGGCCTGTGCTCGGATCAAGGGACTGGTAGGAATATTAGGGGGAACACCACAGGTTTTTTTTTTCATTCTTTGGGGGTGGGGTTCCCCCTTAAATTTCCTACCTGACCTAAAGGGCCTGGTATGGATTTTGAGGGGAACCCCATGCACTTTTTTTTGTTTTAACTTGGGGGGTCCCTCCTAACATTCCTACAAGACCTAACGGGTCTGGAAAGAATTGAGGGAGAACTTTTTTTTTTCCTCTTCTGCAGACTAAAAAAAATGTAATTTTTTTTTTTTCTCAAATGTCACTTTGCTGCAACGAACAAACTAAACGACCGTTCCTACACCAGCCGGTGTATCGATTGGGTGTTTCTGTGTACTGAGTGCACTTGATTTGTCCAAACAAACCTCCTAAACAGACAACAAAACAACAATCCAAATATAACTGACCAAGCTAATTAGATCAGTTTAAGTAAAACCCTGTGAGAGGTGTTGACATGACCCCCTTTTTGAAAAAGTGAAAGAACGAAGCGCGTCAAAGGAGGATCTGTCTTCACCGCTTACAGCTGACATTCTGCCATTGGTTTTATGCTCGAACAGTTCGTCTATTTTGTAAGTGCATTTATGTATTTTAAAGAAATAAATCTCTTTTAATCACTGCACTTAGAGGATTCTGCCGCTTTTCTTTGTTTTTTTCCCTCCTGGGAGATCCTAATAGGTTTCCATCGCCACGGAGAGGTGAGGGAGTCCGCCATAGGAGGAAAAAAGTAGACCAGATCTTTGAGAAAGTAGGACGGATCATTGGAAACCATAGGACTTTCTGGATTCTCTGAATTATCCCTGGGTTGGAGAGGTTTGAACTGACTGCTTTGAACTGACTGCTCACTAAGATCGATGCCGGTATTTTAGTTAACTAACCCCGCATTTAACATCTTTTCTATGAGAGGAATCAGAGTGCACGGAGCAGCACTATATATGTGATAATTTTTTCAAATTTTTTTTCTAATTTTTTAAATAATTTTTTCTAATTTTTTCTATTGCTTAATTTCCAAATTATTTAAGTGTTCGCACTATATTTGTCACTATTTTGAGATTGGGATTTTATAATTGGTTTTGTTTTCCTTTGCACGACCAGTCTGTGACACCTGGTCAGTTATATTTGGATTGTTGTTTTGTTGTCTGTTTAGGAGGTTTGTTTGGACAAATCAAGTGCACTCAGTACACAGAAACACCCAATCGATACACCGGCTGGTGATCGTAAACCTTTTTCCCACATTAGATTGTTGCATTGCACAGTTATAAACCGGGATAGCCATTACCAGGATTTATAATTTTTTCACAGCTGAATTTCCACCTTAAGCCAAGATACCGATTCCCGGTACCTATATTTGTTTAATTATAATTTTTCACATCTCTAAGAGTACACAATTTCATTTATTTTATTTGCTTCCAGACCGAGCGCAACTCACTTGCGATATACTAAGTTCACTCACACACATTGTTGCGGCTGGTCTAATTAGTTATTTAGTTTTCACACCTAGCGCAGTGATTCTCGAATTACTATAAGGAAGACCGTTCGTACAGACTACCGCTAACGAATTTCGGAATCAGAAATTCAGATTAGTTTGCATTCGTTATATCTGTAATTCGGATACATCTGAATTTCCGAAATTTCGGCCGAATTTCGATTCGGAACTAAACAAATCACACATGTCTATTACCAATTTAGACCGATATTGTGAACTGGTAAGAAATTACATATTTTTGTTCTGCTTCTGTTGGCTCTAGGCACTATGCTTACACATGTCTACTGGTAAATGCAGTGCAGTTTTTCTCGGGAATTTTTTTTTCCCCCTTCTTTAAACATCTTTGCTTTGAACTTTTATTAATTTTGATAGGGTAGAACCACCCCTTCATAGTTTTGACTTTCCCTGATTTTTCATAGGATGCTTAATTTCAGGGGTTTGTAAGGTTTTAATTAATTATTGTATAAGTTACAGTCCCATAAAATGCCCCTTAATGATTTTATTTATGAATGTATTTTATTTGTTATGCTTGCTTGGAGTTTTAAAAAAAAATAGTTGTATAATATTTTGTTTTATTATTGTTAACGTATAGATAGAAATTTAGTGTGTGGTAGAGACTGCTTTGTAATTCCAACTCACTAGCATCTTCGCAGCATCGCTGTTTTTTTCGTGGACACGTTGAGAAAAAATTAAAGAGTTAACGCACAAATAGTGACATGATCTTCTTACTATTGGAATTGACATAGTAAGGCATTTTTATTTTCACCTGCCAACTAGAATATTTTACAAAATGCTTTTTTTTTTTGCTGTTTTCAGACTGTTCAGACTAACATGTCTGACACCACTTGTGATACAATGCTTCAGGAATGCCTCTGAAGAGCTTATGTATCCTTCCAGTTATTTACATTTCATCAGTTTTTGAATGATTAGTCGTCTTTTTGTGTCTATTAACTCTTAACTACAGGAGCTTGAAAAACTGTTATCATGAGTCACATAAGTACATGATGGCAAGGTATTCCTGCAAATTACTAAGCTTGCCATATATGAGACCATGTTGCATGATACAGAGAAGTTCCAATGATATCTAAAAATAGACTTTTCTATGCATATTATTTTTGCTATCTCACTTTTATTAAGAAGGTGGCTACAGACACTAACCAGAGGGGGTGGATGTATTTTTTATTGAGTGGGCACCCTTACTATTGATAAAATAAAGCTTCCAAGTAATTAAGTAATTTTGAACCCTAAAAAGTAGGCATGCACAGATACTTTTCGAGTACCAGTGCAGATACTTGGCATTTTCATGAACTACCAGGGTTGCAGCGCTTGCAGCTGGGACCTGGCTCTGGCACTCCACCACTGTCCTGAAATCATTAGTCTGTATTGTTTTAGAAAAACTGTCACATGACACGAAACAAAAATGTATCAGTACTTGTATGTACTCGGCAAGTACCAGTACTCGTACTCGCAAAACTGGTATCTGTGCATCCCTTTATTTATATTTTAAAAAACAAAATCATACATTAAAACAGAGATGTACAAATCCCAGGAGCTCCGTGTGCTCCTTACAAATGACAGCTGCCTCCTAATTTTTGAATTTTTCTCTAGTCTAGTCTTGGAGCTCAAAAGTATCGGTACATGTACTCATACTTGTACCGAGTACTGTACTTGGTATCTGTGCAACCCTACCAAAAAGAATTGTGGTTAAAGGAAACCTATCCTGAAAGAAGCATGGAGGCTGCCATTGCTGCATTGTCTTTAAATGCTTGTTACCTGGTTTATATACCAACCCACTAGATTCAATACTTTTCTGAGTCACTGACCTGGAACAAGTATGGAGATTATTGCATACTTTGATTTGTCTTAGTGGCTAAAATTATTGGAGCCAAGGAGTCATGACAGCTAGGCATTTTGCATTTGCAAAATGAGGAGTCAGCAATAGCAGCCTGAATAATTCTCTCAGGAAATGTTGCCTTTAATCATACCAGACACAGGCCATTTTGGAGCAGATGCAGTAATGGATGCAAAGAGTCATCAGAATATTGATGATTAGGTAATAAAATATACATGTTGTGTTTATATTTTTGTCACATAGAAATATCTTGACTATTATGACCATTGTTATCTTCATGCTTTGATTTATGAAGTACTTTGCATTGTTATTGCAGTTATTTTCAATCTGGGTTCCATGGACTCCTCCAGATATTGCTAGTGGTTCCTTGAACAGTGGCAGGTTGACCTCCCAGTGGAGCCTCTCTGCTTTTTAGCTCTCTGCAAAGGTGGTTCTTCTCACTGACCTCCAATGTAAGGGGCATTCTTCATACTCGCCACCAAAGTTAGAGGGCATCCATCTCCATCGACCACCAGTGTGAGTGGGCATATCTTCACTGCCCACCAGTATAAGGGGGTCTGTTTTCACTTTGTTTCTGGCCTTTTTCATTTCTTGTATTAATATGTATTTCTTGATTTTTTAATATATCTATAAATATATTCATACATTTTTTGGGGGATAGATCTAGAAGGGGGTATTAAAAAGTGTACACCTTGGGGGTGAAATACTCTAGGTATGCCATATTCTTTCTTCTTTTGTTTATTATTAGTACATCTACATCTTACTGCTCATGTATAACACACAGGCAAGTATTTGTAACTAATTGGATCTCAGCTACGGATCAATGAACCCAGCTTGTTTATAAATTTACAGCGTATAGGAATGCAACCCATTACCTCATGCAGGAAGATAAGTGGGAAATGAGCACACAACTGAATGGTTGAGCAACCTGCGTTGTAGAGAGAGGCAACAGTCAATAGCAGGATTTATAGAAATCTTGAAGAAGTTACTTCCCTTCTCAATGATCGCCAAGCAACAACAGTAGTCAATAGTAGAATAAATAAATACTTGCAGTTAGGATAATTTTTCCTGACAGCTCCATGTCAGCACACAAATGAGTGTGCTGCCATGGAGCTGTAGGAAAAGGAAAATTGCGGTAAGTATGGTAATACAATTTTCCTGTATGTAGGAAGTCCTTGGAAGCCTCCTGGATACAACAGTAGTCAGTAAGCAATTTCGCAAGTATGATGTAAGGGAGATTGATGATTCCTGCAAGTCAGGATAACTTGCTGTGGTATGAGTAGGGTTAACAGCCGGGTGTGGTAAGCTTAGTCAGCATACTTTGGTAGAGTTGAGAGAAGCCAGAGTTAACGGCCAGGTGAAATAGCAGCTTCGTAATTGTACTTTGGTAGAGTTGGGAGAAGCAAGGGTTAACAGCCAGGTGAGGTAGCAACTTCTTGGAATTGAATGAATGTCTCTCTGTGTGTGGGGAACACACTATGAAAGGGGACAGTCACAGCAGAGTGGAAAGGAGAGAGAATCCTTAGTTTGGAGAGCAGGTAAAAGTGCAATTTGAAGAGGTTCAGCTCAGGCACTCAATTGCCGGCGTTCATCTCTTTGCACAAATGCCATGCAATTGGCTTAGGCCGCCTAGGAAGGAGGAGCCGCATGACGTCATCGGCGGGGAGATGGCGATATGGAGCAAGACGCCGGACAGGTGAGTATGTTACATCATGCTAATGTAGACCTAAATATTATCCTAAGGGTGGTTCCGCCAAGGTAAAAAGGTTTAAAAAGTCTGTGATACTATGTGCTGTTGAAAGACCATGCTCTTCTACTTTCTCCATTTGTGGTGTCACTCCATTATAAAACTATAATTTATTCATATAAGAGTTGGTGAATCTACAATCTGGTTTGATAGCACTTCAGAGTACGTACTGCGGGTGGTGTGAGTCTGGGCACACAGATGACAATTCTTTGTATTGTGAGAGAGTAGTGGAGAGTTCCCATTTACCTTCTTCCCACTGAGCTCCATAGCAGCAACATTAGCAGTTACGATTATAATTTCCCCACTGTTAATTAACAACAAAGCATCATTCAGCAAGAAAATTTGGCAATCTAATTCAAGTATATGCAGTGTTGCATTTGTTTGTCTTTTCTGTTTTTGTGATATGTATGGGTAATTTAGCACTTAATTAACACTTCCAGCTTTGTCCTTGTGTTCCTTTAAATATTCTAAATGTGTAAATTTTCTGTGGCCTAGGTCATTAAAGAACAGATGTTCTAAACAGACAATTCATTGTCTAACATAAAAATTAAGAAAGCATCTTTTTACTTGGATGACATCATGGTCCACTGATTAATCAGAGTACTTTCTTGTTATCATATTAATTATCACTTTGAGAATATGAATTACATATGATAGATTAGAATGTTGACTTTTGTTCCTGAAGAGACATCTGTATTGCTGAATTATGAGAATTTAATTTGTCCACATTTTGCTGCTATAAAGCACTCTGTGCTTTTCTTTGAATGTTTTTACACAAATTAGTCCATGTACAATACCAGAAAAATGTAATGTTTGCAGAAGCAGTTGAAGGTATTCATTTGTACTATGACATTATCAGCAGCAAAGTACAGTAAAGAGTAGAGACACGCAGGCAGGCCCGGATTTCCCACAATTAAAAATGTAAAAAAAATATTAAATAATTAAATAAAAAAATAAAAAGGTGATTTTGTTTCGTTCCGAATGGATATTTGTACGAATTTAGTTAAATTCGGACATTAAGATGCATCCGAATTCCCGAGTGCGAACGAATCCGAATGTTCCTTTATTGAAAAATTGGATCCGTCTGAATTTAGTTCAGAGCGAAACTAAATCAGACGTGACTATTGTCTGGCCAATAAGATTTTTGGGCTGTTGGGGGTTGGATTACAAGCACAGTCATGTGACTTTCTGTTGTGGATCTTTCCAAATTGAAAATTCGGATGGATACGAAATCCGAATAACGAACCAAATTGAATTTGGGATCCAAAATATGAAAAACGAAAGAAATAAAAATCCAAATCGATCGAAAATATTTTTTGCAAGGTTACATGTCCAACATGCATGCATCACAGCCATGGCGGCATGGCTTTTCTCATTGATGGTTGTCTGATGATGGCAAAAGCGTACCATGCCTGGGTAATGTGTTTTAAAGCAGCCACTTGCAGTCTCCATAGGAGGCCTGTGTGACAAGGTGAGAACAGTTGAAAGACTGGGACAGAGTGCCTAAACAATAACTTTAATGGCAGAATCATCAGGTGGCAGAATCATCAGGTATTATTTTAATAAAAGATGCTGATATACAAATATTGAAAATTAATTTTGAAATTACATTACCATGTTAAAGCTTATGAGATGTTAGTGACTGGATTTTCATATACTTTAATTGGGCACAAATAAATGCATCACCCTTATAAAAAAAAACTGTAAAGGATAGGCTGTAAAGTTATGAATATATATTTGGAAACAACATACTGACTGTTTGAAATATAGACTTGCATTAGAGTTGTATCCTAGAAGAATGATTTCTAGAACATGGGAATTATTACTTTTTTTTTAAGGGTTGAGGACTAGTGACCTCATTAACTTCAGAGAAACAATGTTTCATAGCTCATAACAGTGTCAAATTCTTTGATCTGATCCCTCCAAGGACTGACCCTAGAAAAAGCCTGCCCTTCAGATATACACTGTGTGGTACAGGGATGCTTTGAAAAGGAAATAATGTCCACTTTGGACAAAGATATCAATTCATTATGCTCCTACATCTTGTCTTAAAACAGGAAACACATTTTAGAAACTCCAAAACTGATGTTTAAACACAGTGCAGGGCTGTCAAACTAGACACATAATGTTTTCTGTTGGCTATAAATTTCCTGACACATTATACAATAAAAACAAGGATATAACAGTGCCTACAGCCTCTAAGCTGTATATCTTCAATGTGAGACAAGGAACTGCTGTCTTTGACCACTAGTCTCAGGAGATTTGGGGTGAGATGTGTTGATGTCCCTACTGTGGTACTCATCATTCTCTAGAGACTATGACATGGGGAAGCAAATCCCTGTCTGTGCTTAGCTAGCCTATAGACATTATAAGTCGGTAATAGGGAGACCACGAGCAATACTGGTGACTAATCCTTTGTTTTCTAGCTGACTTTTTTGGGCACAGCTTCCAGAGTTCCATTCCTCTTCAGCTATTCCCTAGCAATAACTATAACCAGGTTTGGATTTTATTATGTACTTTTTTCATTTTTTTTATTTATATAAGATAAACATGGCATATGGATTTGTTCTCCCAAAAGGTGCAATATAACATTAGGCTTTATTGAAATACAGAAAACCTGCGCTTCGTAGAATAATTTTCTGTAACAGTGTTGAATTCATGTTTCACCACATGTAATGCATTTGCAAGGCACAATTCAAGCAATAACCTTATCAGTGCCATCTGCTTTATAAAATGTATGTCTGTGGGGCTCCTGCAGGAGAGACTTAAGAAACCCAACTTTTCCAAGCAATTTTCACACCTCCAGGTGCTGTATAAGGTCCCCTTTGTGGGATGCAGGAGGCATGAAGGAGAGCTTGAATTGAGTTTCAGTAAATCTTAGTTATTCTTCTATTGGCCTGGATTTTATTTTAAGTGAAAAACTTCTAGTCTCCTCCTGTGTATCCACAATACACCACCACTCATCTATCCAAAGCAAAGTTATTAACTGTTGCCCTACGTTTTATTAAATGAACACACTAATCTCAGATATTTTTGTTTTTAGGTTTGTTTTTAAAGTGTAGTGTTTTAGTTTTCCTTACTATATATTAAGAAACTCCATGTCTATGTATACATCTCTGTGGGCCTCCTTTATGAGCATGTCTTACAGAAGAAATGTTCTTAGTGCCTTTAGCATTCTCTATTGTAGTCTTAAAATGTTGTAAGTTAGTTTCTTGTTGCCGTGTGAAATATGTATGGTTCTCCCCACAGACTTTTTGATAAATAGGGTCATCTGGTATTTTCCTTAGGTATATCTCACGTGTTCCTCATCACCAATCCACACTATCGGGGTGCAGTATGGCAAAGATTTTATCAAATATTGAATAATAACTTTCTAATCACATGAAAGTGGACTTGGGCTCAAAAAGTAAAGACATGCTCTTTCCAGTTGTGGCTTTTTTATGCTTTCCAAGCCTCATCTCTTTATTAACCTTACCAGAAGGCTGTGTGACGTTTTACCTTTTTATCTAAAATCAGATTTTTCTATACTTGTTAGGGAAATTACTTGGTCAAATCTTGATTTAGTTCTGGAAGCACCTGATAATAAGTTCTGAGTCTTAACTAAGCTAATGTCTGTCCTTTTCATGACACTTCCCTGTGCATGACGGCATACAAAAAAGCATGTCTCCAGGCAAATGCAAGTGGATAAATAGGGGTATTGTCTGTTTTGTAACATGAAGACTTCTTTTTCAGCTAGTAACATTTAAAAAGTTCTGCTTTGCACATTGTTGTTTGCATCTTCGATTTTAAAATACTACATACTTTACAGGTCCATAATGACTAAAGCAAAATACCATTAACCTTCTGCATTAAAGCCATGTTACCATTAGCAACCAATCAAATCCACTTTTTTGTGTTTTAGCACATGAAAGTAGCAATTTTTTCTGTGGTGACAACATAGATTTTTCTTCTTTAGACTTTACATACTTGAGGCCTTTTTGGCATTACTGGAAAAAATAATTTGTTGCCAGTATAAAACTTTCATTACTTTGGATATAATGTTCTTTAGCAATTTAATGTAGCCCATAGAATGCTTCTGCTGTTTTTAGCAACTAGATGATAAAGTGATACTTGCGGCAGTATGTCATCTCCTACAGTAGATAGAATTTAGCAAGATTCTGGAAATTAGGTAATTGTGGGAATAATATGTACTGTGCCTGTTATGGCCAATATATATTTTATTTGAAATGTTGTATGCCTCTTGGCACTGTTGAAAATGGAGCGGGTTATAACTATGTGCTCTTGTTAGTTGCTTACTTGCGCTGCTGTGTGTAGTGTTACTGATGATTTTAATCCGTATTAAGTTATGTAAGCAGCACTTAAATGCCAAAGAAATATAGCAACTTAGTTGCTAATTTAATTGGTAGCAATAATCAGATTGCTTTTACTGCAACATTCATGGTGTACCTGCTTACTTTCTTTCTGAGAACTAAAGAGAATACTTGGAATCAAGATGACTGCACTTAATTTAATCAAGGGACATATAGTGTTGCAGCACTTGGCGATATGACACTTTACTATTGAACAATGAGATCAAGCAAAGTAATAATAACAGTAACTCATCTGATACATGCAACCAATTTGAAAGCGACATGTATATAGCAATTCAAACATATATTAGAAAACCCAGAAATTGAAAGTATCTACACTCATAAATTCATGCATACACTCTCAATTAATCTAAATTATTTAAAATATGGTTAAATTGAAATACTCAAAACTCCAATTAAAATGAAAAATATACGTGTGTGTGTGTGTGTGTATGTAAGGGTACTTGTCAATGAAAGTAAATCTACAGATAAAAGTATATCTATTTGGATAGATGAAGGACCACAGAAACCAAGACAACATGATCCTTTGGATCCTTAAAGTGTATTCTCATGATAGTCATCCACCTCAGGCCATTGACTAATGCTGGACAGTTGGAAGCTTGTGGCAAATATGACCAGGCATGGGTATTGTGCAGAAAATTGGAGTGACATCAGTTAGCAGACCAAGCTTCTTTGCCAAGACATTTCAAGAGACTTCACTCTCTCTTTATCCACTGCTGCAGCCTCTCTCCTTCAACTTGCAACAAGTTTACAATGTTGCAGAGTGATGATATAATCTCATCAGGCAAACTCACTGGCTGGAGCTCAAGGACGGTTTTAATAAAGGAGAGCCAAGGGACTGTGTGTGTTGGGTAGAACGAGGGGCACACATCGCTGGCCTGTTGAAGTGATTGGATGCCTTTACTGCCACCCAGATCACTTCTACATTTTAGTCAGGAGTCAGCTGTACAATTTGAAAATGCCACATATTACCTTTTTTTGTGATAGTGGTCCTTTAAGTAATTTTGGGATTAACAACCTATAGGAAATTGAACCCCAATTCCCATCTCTTTAGTCTGTTGGTGTGAGCTAGTGCATGCGTCATAGCCCCTATTCACGTGCATAACACTGTTTTATGCCACAGTGCATTTAGCATGTGAGGTAGTTCAACGTGCAGCCTGATATGTGCTTCACCTCTGACCTGTGCTGCATGTGTGCTACAGTCTGGTTTCATATTGACAAAACTGACTGCTGTTATACCATATTGAATATTTCCTTTTCCAGTAATGAGGACCTTAGCTGACATCAAGCTGCATTAGTACAACACAGTCAGACTCCCTACTCCTACCAATATATATTTCCCATCTGGCATTGCAGTGTCACAGCATGGGTTAAAATGTGCTTTTTAAGCTTTACAAATGTGGATAGCCTGGTTTAATAAACCTGATAAATTAGAACCTGGAATCAAATAAACCAAATGACCAGAAAAACTCCAAAAACCAAATGAACCTTTTTTGCAATACTATTTCTAAGAATACCAACTGTTCCATTCTGGGAGTAAAAAACATTAGGTGAACAACTCTACAGAACCTTGTGGTTTACATCAAAGTTGATGTTTTGTTTGTGATTGATAAAAGAGTGTGTACAGTTTCAGAGTGGTAGAAAAAAGGGCCAAAGCAGTAAAAATGGGTGAGCTCTAGTTAAGACTTGTTTGAAAATACTGTTCTAATTTCAAAAAGGTATTTTGCTTGGTTAAACAAACACTGTTTACCTTGAATTCTAGTTAAGGCACGCATCAAAAGACCTTTTGGTTTATAGTGTGTTAAGATGAAATACAAAAGATTTGTATTATTTCAAATACATTAGTGGGCATAATTGGCCAAATTACTGCTTAAAGCGTAATAATGATAATACCTGAGACACAGTAGTTCTATTTGTAGTGTAACTCCACTTTTATAAAAAATAAATAAATGATAAAACATATATAGTTGCTATACAAGCCATTTTTTAATTTTATATTATTAAACATTAGTCTTCTGTTTCTGACTGCAACGAGCTCCGACTTTTTCAAACTGCTCAAATATTAAAATGTCCTTGTACCCACTGCACTACATTGGATGTATACAGAATGCCCCACGACATGTAATCCAAAATGTAACTGGCTCGCTGCTTATCTCAGGAGTTTATCTCTACTGAGCTAAGCTACTATGACTGTAGCAGGTAAACCTCCCCACTTAACAGATGGGGAACAGGCATTAAGGAGAATGATGGAGTGAATTTCTGACTAAACATCAAGAGGTAAGAGTCATCAATGCGAACATCCCTCAAATCTATATAACTGGCAAAGAGAGTATGGATGCACCAATACCGATACCGATATTGGTGTCGACACAGGGCATTTTCACAAATACTGATACTCACAAAAATGCCCTGATACTAAGCGCCGATACCGTCACTTTAAATTTTTAAATACATTTGACTGCTGTTAGGTCCTGCGATTGCTTGGGACCTCGCAGCAGGCTTGTGGCGACCTTGTGCCGCCTGTTTGCAGCCCAGGCCGCACATCTCCTTCCCATCGCCCACACCCGTCCGACCCAGCACAGCCTCCTGAGACACCGCAAACAGATGTGGTGAGAAGACGCACACAGCTCTGGTGAGACGCCACGCACAGCCCTGGTGACACCATACACAGCCCTGGTAAGATCACGTACAGCCTCCTGAGACCCGCACGACCCTGGTTAGTTACACAGAACATCTAACTTCGTATTATTATCCATTGTTGTACAATGTATTGCTGGGATTTGTAGTCCTCTATAGCTGGTGGTATTCTGCATTGTTGTATAATATATTGCTGGGATATGTAGTCCTTTCTAGCTGGCGGTATTCTGCATTGTTGTATAATATATTGTTGGGATTTGTATTCCTCTCCAGCTGGTGGTATACTGCATGGCTGTATAATGTATTGCTGGGTTTTGTAGTCATTTCTAGCTGGTGGTATTCTGCATGGCTGTATAATGTATTAGTAGGATTTGTAGTCCCTCTACAACTTGGAGCATCTGCGACTGGGCCCTGGTGCTCTACTGCTGCCCTTAAATCATTAGTCTGTATTGTTTTAGAAAAACTGTCACATGACGCTAAAGAAAAGGTAGCGGTAATTGCTATCAGCAAGGACTTGAAGAACAGTATCGGTGCTCGTACTTGGTCTGTCAAAAATGGTATTGGTGCATCCCTATTAGAGAGGAATATTTCCTCAAAAATAGAGTCACTCTTTAAATTTCACAGGGAATGAACCTTGTCTGCAGGAAGAATATAAAAGAAAACAGCTCTATCATCAATATTTCAGCTCAGGTTAATCCACTTTGGCAAAACTCTAAAAACATATATACTGCGCAAAACATACATTTTAGAGTTACATGTTTTCCTTTTTTATTATTCTTCTGGTCGTGAAATTACCAACTAAATAAATAGTATATACTATATCTCTTTTTCCTGTCTGTTTCTTGTACTTATTATTGAAGTATCTGTTTCGCACAAGGAGCATAGACATCTTTTACTTAAAGTGTAACTGCACCATATACACTTATATTGTCCTGTAACCTGCCTCCCCCGACAAGTCTTATACTCACCTGCTCCTGATACATTGAGATATAACCCTGGAAAAAAAAAAGCAAAACGCAAAAGTTAGAAGAAAGCCATCAAGGTGCTTTCAAAATTTCCTGAACTGGGCATGCACATGCACAGTAACTCTCCATTCAATGCTATAGAGAGTTCATGCTCCATGCTGCAGTGGAGTACTAACTCTCCATGGGATTGACTGGAGAGTGTACTGTGGATAGGCGGGTTCAGCTCAGACTATTTTGACATGCAGCTCAGGGGTTTTGTGGGCAATATCTAGCTGAATTGGGGATAAGACTTGCAGGTCGGATTGATAATAGAATAAAGTGCAAGTGTAATTGCAATTTAAAGGTGATCTAGAATCAGGTATGTTAAAGCCCAGTTCTCCTGGGAGAGAGGAGACTAGGGAAATGTCTATAGTAGACTGATAAAATCATCTAATCCTAGGCAAAGTCACTTGCCTGTAGCTCAAGGACTGCTTTTAAATGAGAACAATGTACAGTTATTTGAAAAATTATGATGTCGCTGTATGTTGTGACATGTCAGTAATCTATTCAGGACCTGAATGGTCTTCTTTAAAAAAAACATAGACCACACATTTTCATTTTTTTAGACCTTTCATCTAACTTTTGTATTCCATGGTTTTCAGCTGGTTTGTACACACAAACTGCACCATTGCTGTTTGACTTTTTTTAGCTTTACACACAACCTGGGGAAAAAAACCAATGTCCAAGTCTGTCGTCTTAACAAACGTTTAGCAGAAATGGCAATTGCTGATTTGTGAAAATCATGCCAACCATTTTTCTCAAGTAAATATTACAATAAAAGTGCAAAATTAATACTCAGATGATAGTTTCTCCTTTAATTTCCCATGATGAGCTGTAATAGTATCACCTAACCTATCTATTTGATCTTACGTCAGTGAAGTATGAAAACTTAGAATGTTGTACTTCTTAAGTAGGGCTATCAGAAATACTGTGCTCTTACAAGATTTGCTTCCTGTTCTATTTTCATAATCCTATTAACGCTGCCTTCTTCACACAGCAGATGAGGCCTGCTTATCTGTTTGTACTTGCCAAAAGTGTTGCATATCTGCTGTGCATTGCATAGCAAACTGTATTTCTTCAAGAAGCATCAGAGGAGGCCTGGCACACAATTAATAATTCATGTGTTGACTGCGTGGCAGGATTTTAAGTAAACGAACAGGGCACAGTGACAATTACAATGGTCTTTTCAATAGGAACAGGAAAGGAGGGTTTTGGCTTGTTTCCTTCAATTCTTTAATATTCCAAAGCAAAATGAGCTGTTTCATAATTCCAAATAGAAATAAGCTAAAAAGGTGTATAATAAATATAATGCAGTGTATTATAATACTACGTACTATATTGTAATATACTGTAATATCATGTATGTAAAACCTACTTTAAATAAGTAATAAATGAAGTATTCTTCCGTAAAGATGCTGCTTGTTTATATTTGTTGTTCTGAATGTGAAATGACTAAAGTGAATACCTTGACTCCTGTGCTTTTAATTGATATTCAGTACAAAGGTGAATTGTGCTAATGAGACTTTAAGCAGAGAGATGTTTTTCACTTGTCACTCTACAGAGGATTGCCGAATGAGTTAGTCTCTCAGTGTGCTCTGGAAGACAACTTGACCGCATACCCATGCATTGGTGTAAGGGTTTATGGGTTATAATTACTGATGAGATCGACAAGCGTTTTCTGTAAAAGCGATGACTTCATGTGCTAATTAAAAATGTATGCATTTCTCTGAAATGTGTTGTAAATGAAAGATGGAATTCCATCGTACATGTTGATTTTCTCATATAAAAGTCTATCTATTATTAATAAACTGCAGCTGAATATTAAAAAGGCCAAATAATAAACTTATATATGCAGAATTTCAGCAACATGTCAAACATGACACTAACTAAACAGAACTAAAGAAGAGAACAAAAACCGAACCAAAACGTAAAGAAAATATTATAGAGCAAAATGCTTTATGTATTGCTAATTGTCTTCCCCATTTTACTCATTTGTTCAGATGGTGTGTCAATCTGTCATGTTATTATGTCATTCAATAATTTAATCCTTAAGGGTCAAGTAGCCAGAATGCAAAGCAGGTTGATCTAGACTTTCCTTTACCCAACTGCAAACAATCTCTCTACCCAAGGCATTCTAATGTGTTTTCTGGCCCCTGGAACATATTACTCAGCTATTCTTGGTCTGCTTGGAGTCCTACTCTCAGTTGAATGTGTTATCCCAGGCAGCATCTGCATAACATACCCAAATCAATTCTACAGGCACATCTTGATTCCAAGAAAAAGTGGCACTACTCTATGCAGGGTATGCCACCACTTTCTCAGAGTGTACCATGGCACAAAAGTTTTAGGAGTGCTGATCTCGACTATCAGTTGTGAACTGATCAAGGGCAACCTGGAGTTCATAGCTGGATGGGGTTCAAGGGTACAAGCCTTCATAGTCTCCAGTATTGAATATTATTTAAAATCTGTTGAAGCAAGACAAGTTAAGAATATTTAACTAGAAACATTTTTTAAAGAAGAGTGGGAAATGGTATTAAAGCAACAATAAAAAGATTGTTCGCTGGTTGGAAGAAATATTCCACCCAAGAGAATGTTACTAAATGCTGACTGACAAGGTACCAAAACGTTTTGCACGTGACACATTTTATATTTCTTCCTGTCCTTTAAATTCAGCAAATAAATGGTAGTTATATATTCAAATCTGCAAAAACCTATATTAACATTTATTTTCTTCAGAGGTTGTGTTAACTGCTTTTTTTCCTCTCAATATATTATTTAAGTTTTTTCTTTAGGCCTAACATTTTGTAAGTTGTACATATCAACATGTAGTCAAGGTCAATAAGAAAATACACAGTGAGTGTAAATAACGCAAGCAATGTACAATTCACTGTTAAAGGAGAAATATGGGGAGAGTGAAATACACTCATCCCCATAATTAGAGCCGACGTGTGACACTGAAGCTGTCACACGTCGGCTCTGTTGGTCAAGAACTGAATGATCACATACCGCCAACTGCTCAGTTCCTGATCTTCTCCCTGCAGAGAGCGGTGACTATCAGTCAGTGCTCCCCGCAGGGATTCCCCTCTCCGTTGTTCCACTGCGGACTGGAGGGACAGATGGGGGAAGGGACGGGCATAGCTGGCTCTGTCTCTAGAGAGGCAGAGCCAGCTGTCAATCAGGTAGCGGGGTGGATTCTGACAATATTGTATTATATGCTGCACTGTCAGCATATAGTGGGCAATAATGCTGAGTTTGGGTGACAGAAGGACATTAGTAAATGTCCTCCTGTGAGCCTAAAGAGAACTATGGCAAAAAAGGTTCGGCCATATTTCTATTTTAACTGAAAATCTAGATTTTTTTTTACTAGGGTGGCCCAAACATTATACTGATTAACTTATTCATTTTTTATTTTTTATTCACCATAGCTTTGATATGGGTTGCTACTAACACTGGTTAAGTGCAGCGGATACACTAAAGTAGGCCTTCAGGAACATATTACCTAACCCCCTAGACATGGATGTTTAGTCTTTCTTTTACTAATTTTTCTGTATTACTTTATGGCTTTATGGGAGTGTTTTTATATTCCTTTATAAAAAACATTTCTCAATACACCAATATAAAAATGAAGGCTTCAATTAATTCAGCCCCCAGCTATCAGCCTCCAGCGGTCATCTTCCAGTGCATATTCGTTCTAAAAACAAACTTGGAAAGATTGGACATTGACCGAATGCCAAGATTTTTTTCAATTCAGCAAACATTGCTTGTTTAGTTTCTTGTTTCAGTTCATTGTTGGCAGAAAGCTTGTGTATTTGCCAAAATGCCATTTTGTAGTACAATTTATTTTTGGTAGTTAGTATGAAAATAAGTATTTGTTTCCAGAAAATTAAGCATTTTGATAAATCTTTGGTTTTCCACAATTGTGAGTTGTATTTTACCAAACATATTAAGGGGTGGATTTGAAAAGATGGAACCCTAGGAAAACTACTAAATATGAATAGATATGTGAGCTGTTTTTACCTGCCAGACATGGAGAGATGCATATGTTAATATGAATAATGGTTCCATGTCAAAGCTTATTGGTAAGGATAGAGGGACGCTGAATAACAATAGTTGCCAAATACCAGATACAGCCTCCAAAATAACAACAGAAATGAATCCGTATTACTGTGCTCAGTATAAAAAAAAATACAGTGGGCTTTTCAGAGCTGGAACTGATTGCAAGAGTTGGAACCACTTAAATTAAAAACTAACACACAAAGGAGCTGAGTCAATAAAACTAAAGAAAATACATTACAGCAAAAATGTGGTTGCTATGATATATTTTTTACAAGAGTGAAACCTAATTGGTTGTTACTGGCAACCTTTTGACTTTTGTTCTCAAATTCTATTCTCCATTTTTCAAGATTCACCCTCAAAACATATCAGTTGGTATAAAAAGCACAAAACCATCATACCAGGCCACATGCCCTTGCACCGGGAGGGTGCTTTTCCAGGGTCCCCCCGATGGGGACAATGGCCTCTTCCCCACAAGTGTTAAATAGAGATAAACTGCGCTAGGAATCAATAACACTTTGAGAGCAGCTGTGCTTATAGGTGAGTACACCCAAAATAGGAAAAGAGAAAAATAGCACTGCGCTTCAACATTCCTAAAATGTGAGAAAAATATTAGAAATTGTGAAATGATCACAAAGTGATTAAACAATTATGTGTTAGCCACAACACCTATGTTGCACAATGCCTGTGCTAATGATTCTTCAGAAAAAACTCTTGGTCTAATGGTCTACAAATCCCATGATACATCTCTCTCCCGGAGTCATGTCTGTGGCTGCGAGAATCTTGCAATACCTCATGGGATTTGTAGTTCCACCACAGCTGGAGGGCCAGAGTTTGGCTACCCCTGGTCTAGACACTATAAGCCATAATAAACATTGAAAAAAATGTGAATAATAAAAAAACATATACTTGTGCTCAGGGCTCAAAATTTCAAGTCCTGAGCTACTAGCCAGGCCTTAAAAGTTACTCGCCACCAGTTGCCCCACCTAACCCCTACCCTGCCCCGGACTTAACTCTGCCAGGTCAGTAATGTAACGCACAGCGCAGAGGTCAGTAATGTAACGCACAGCGCAAAGGTCAGTAATGTAACACACAGCGCAGAGGTCAGAGTGACGCACAGCGCAGAGGTCAGAGTGACGCACAGCGCAGAGGTCAGAGTGACACACAGCGCAGAGGTCAATGTGACGCACAGTGCAGAGGTTAGTGTGACGCACAGTGCAGGTCAGTGTGACGCACAGTGCAGGTCAGTGTGACGCACAGCGCAGAGGTCAGTGTGAAGCACAGCGCAGAGGTTATAGTGACGCACAGCGAAGAGGTCAGTGTGACGCACAGCGAAGAGGTCATAGCGACCCACAGCTCAGAGGTCAGAGTGACACACAGCGCAGAGGTCAGAGTGACACACAGTGTAAGGAAGAAAGAAAAAGGACGTACAGTGCACTTAGCTGGTATTCAGGTGCCTCTTCTTTCTCCTGGTGGTGGGGGGGGGTTGGGGTGGAGTTCGGTGCAGAGATCCTCCATGTACCTTCTTTTCCCTGCTAACTTTCTGGCTGGCCAGGTCTCACTGTCTCTGCAGTCTTCCTCCCAGCCTGGCAGCTGAGGTGGGCGGAGGAAGCTGCAGAAGACAGTGGATGTCATCGAGGTTTGCCGCCGGCAGAACCAGAGATGGGACACTACTGCCACGGCGATCGTTCCCTTGTGTTCTCTCTTCTCATCGGCCGCTCTGTAGCTACAGTGGCCGATGAGAAGAGAGAACAGAAGCGAGCAATTGCCGCGGCGGTAGTGTCCCATCTCTGGTCCCGCCGGCGGCGCTCCTCGATGAGATTCCACTCGCCCCCCTGCAATTTTCACTCGCCAATTGCGAGGGGGCGAGTGGAAATTTTGAGGCCTGCTTGTGCTAATACATTTTATAGAATGTGTACATATAGAAAGTACAATGTACCGCTTTGGGATACTAAAATCCTGAATAATCATACCGCCAAGGAGGTTAATCTACATATCCATATGTGTAGTCCATTCCTTCTTAATGCAATAAAGTCCTTGAAATATGTGACGATACATCTTCCAACTTTTATAATCCACACCACCTCCGTGAATGCATAAACAATTAGTGAATCAGTGCTCTCCACCGTGCTCAAAGATAAGATCTGGCCGCACTCACCGACTCCTATTGTTCACCATATTTCAGATGAACAAATAGCGCTTTGTTGATATATATAGAACCAAATCCTCTCCTTCCTTTTTTTATCCAACAATAAATTGGGGTATATTCTTCCAAACTCTGGCTTATCTTTCCAAAATCGTGTAACACTATTCCTCCATCTTCCACCTTCTCTTGTACTCCGAGAGAAAAAAGGCATCCGATAGTGTAGTATGTCAGAATAAACATATTTAAAATGATTAAAATGCACTTACAATGAAAATAAGGCATTTGCACATGGATTATGTCCACTGGAGTTCCTGTCTCTATGATCGTAATGCTCGCATGGATCCGCCCCACTAATTTCACAATTTATAACAATTTTCTCACATTTCAGGAATATAGTTTGAGTTTGTTGAAGCTCAGTGCTATTTTTCTCTTTTCCTCTTCCCCACAAGCCCTGACCTGTTGGTTGTTGGGGTCTGCGGGCAGGGGAGCTTATTTACAATGGGTGCCCCCTGTAATAAAGGAGGCACCGAGATGCTGCCCCCCCTTGTGAATGAGTAAGGCGTACTTGAACCCCTACTGATTCACTAGAGGGTTCAATTCAATTGTAAATAAAGAGCCCACACTTTTGAAAAAAATTATTTAATTGAAAAAAAACATAATTTTTTTACAATTTCATTAATGAATGTCTCAATAGTGAGGCATTAATTAATGACTGGAACTGCTGAGAATCAGCAGTTACCAGCATTACAGAGGCTAATATAACTCGGCACGTACAGTGTACGTGGCCAGTCATATAGCCACTTTGTGACGGGACGTACACTGTACGTCTCCCGTCACGGAGGGGTTAATGAAACGAAAAAATCCCAAAAATTGATCCGCCAACATAATCGTAAGGTCAATCACCATGTCCAGCGTTGTCCTCGAGAAAATAGAAAAAAACCCGACGCCTGCCGACCCGTCCGCACTCAACGGACTGCCGCCTCATAATTACATGTTTGACAGGAGTCGACAAAAAGTAAACAAATGGACGGAGTTAGCATCACCACTAGCTCTGCCTATTTGCAAATCAAAACAAATGGGCAGCCATTTGTTGTCATAGCATGACAGGCTAGTGTCCTCAAATGACCTGAGGACAGTAGTCAGCCATTGCATGATAACACATAGATAGAGCCAGTGGTGATGTCACCGCTAGCTCCACCTATTTGTTTACATTTTCTGGGAGAACGGTCTGGTTCAGCAGATCGTTCTCCCCGATTTGGCTGTGTGTTCAGCTCAACCAAGCCGAAGCACATGCAATAGCATGTAATTTAGTCACGGTGTGATACCATTAAGATTATAATTTTCCTCCTTCATTTTTTGAGGAGAATGAGGAAATATGGGTGGGTTGCAGCACTATATACTGTTGGACCTCATAGAGCTTCGGTTGGAGATATCTCCAGTTTTTTTTTTCATGGGATCTTACAGAATCCACCAAACACAATTTAGGAAGGATTTTGCTGTCCTGAATGATGGACCTGTTTTTTGTTTTTTTTTAATAGGTCCTTTATGTTAATATATTTGGTCTTTGCCAATTTTATTCACCTGCTATTTACAGTATGTTTATTTAGCCATACCAACAAAAAAGTAAATGTATCTGCTAATACAGTGATTGTTAATTGGTTATTGTTTTCTAAGTAAGCAAATAATTTTCACAGAACATTTACAAATACTCCATGAAAGGTTGTGACATATATTTACTTCTGATGTCTTCTGCCTGGCATTTGTTTTATATTATTATTCAAAAAATGGCATAATGTCTCATGAAATACTGACAAGCATTATGCAGAATGTCATTGTAGAATTGTAAAGGAAAGCTTAGATGGACATTTCTTAGAGAGTTTAAAAGACAACATCTAGCAAATATTAAATGGCAGAAAATGCTGTAAAACAGGAGCTGCATAATATAAGGCACAATAGAAGGGGCTACAGAAACCTTGCCCTTTTTCATTCTGCCCTTGACTTTCTAAAGATTGACTGTAGCTTGAACAATAACATAAAAGAAATACTATCCTAGAAATAAATATTTGTAAGATATACAGTATAATAGCTTGAAATATTTAAGGGTTGTCATTTGCTCTATCAAATGTACTGTGCTGTATGGAAAGCTATTTACTGTGAAACCAAATACATAATAGTAAGGATTACGAGCATGATAATAATTATCAAAATCTGGTATTCGAATGCATTCAAATGTTTATGAAGCTGCCATTTTTTCACAATATCTATTCTGCACATATCTTCCAACGTATAATATTCTGTGACGTTTAGAAGCCACCAACAGCTTAGACCAATCTAATGCAAGTGTATTCTACTAATTTCAATGGTGGGAAACTGGAATCTTTCTCAAGATGATGTAGTATTTTTACCATTTTCATTTTCAACTATTTCTCCTATATCTGCCTTCATAAAAATAATTTCAGCAAAATATGATGGAAGTAGGCAAAATGCAATTGGAAGAAACGTTTTTTTACCCAATCTTTATTAACAACAGTAGCATAACTAGTTGACACTCGAGTCAGATTTTTTAACACCTTCCCCCATGCTCCTCCAGACATTACAATTAGTTTTGGTAATAATAATGTTATATAAAGAAGGGGAAACTATCTGCATGCTGTATAAAATAAAATGCGTAGCAGTGCACAGAATGGTAGTAATATGATTTGCTAAACACCTGTTACTTCAAATGCGTAGGCAATAAACATAGGTCCTAAATAAGCAAAGCCCTTCTCCAGAAAAAAACAACAACAAAAAAAAGCAAGGTG
>NW_017306766.1:354373-382100 GCF_000935625.1 Nanorana parkeri | reverse complement strand
CCTTTCCTTCAGCAACCCCCACCAGCAGAAAACACATTACCATTCTCCAGCAACCCCCTTCCCCAGCTAATTCCCTTCAATTTTAAGCAGTCACAAGATTTTAGATACAGCAGCACCTGCAGAGAGACAAATTCTCCTAACTGTGTCATGTGACACATTAGAGCTGAGGAGGCACTTACGTAAGTGGTGCTCCGCTCTATGCCACCTCTGAATCTGAGGTCTGAGAGGGCTACACAGGGTGGTCCTGTAGAGCTGTGGCTAATGTGTGCGTCTGATGGAGAGTGTACCTGAGACGAAACCCCCCCCCAGAAAAGTAACTGATTACCTGTCATTCAAGTGTATTTAGACGAGCTGCTTTGTTGGAGCATTTGCTGAGGGCCCTTGCACACCAGCCAGTTGCAGTAACACCCATTAATGCACTGTATGTGTGTTGATACATTGCAGTACAATTAGTTTTAAATGGCATTTCAACAAACCCCCATAGTGCACTACAACAAATGTGTGCATTGGGTTACATTTCCATCTATATATTGTAAATGGGCTGCCTAATGCAGCATGCCACAAAGCCCATCAACTAATGGAAACACGAACATTGCGGAACAGTACAATAAGGTGTAAACGTGCCCTGACAATTTACATCTGTAATTCATTAGGTGGATGTCTTGAAGATCCTTTCTTGATGTGGGCATTGCTACTGCTTCTTGTCAAACATTCAAATCATGCCCCGCCCACCTCTACTACAATACAACTTAGGAAACTTCACAGGCCTACAGCTAAATTTGACTTTGCAACATTAAAATCAACTTTAGATTTACCAAAACTATATAATAGGAGTGCCCTCCTGAGCTTTACAATGAATCTGTATCTAATTGGGTAGGTCCTTGTACTATATAGTTGTTGATAGATCAAAAGGAGATTTTAAAGTCAGATTGTAATGTGCATAATGAGCTTTAGTGTAATACACACAGGTTTATCTTTGATTTCCTTTTAAATGCTGTTTGACCCTCTTTGTGAAAAAAGTGATCTTTATCTTTGGTGAATGAGATTCTGGTTTGATGGAAATGCATTCACATCCACTTTGTGTATTCATATTTGCGGTACTATGACACACAAGTTGGGATTTAAAACTGAAAGCGCTGCTTGAATAATTTTGAGTCCCATTAACAGTATAGCTATTTTGTTTCTTGAAATTGCAGTGGGGTTGGATTGTGAAACCAGTGCACATGGAAATAGCACCTAATAAGAACCTGTTTTCCACACTGCCAGTAGCCAAGAATAGCAGACACCTAGATGTGCCTGTTTGTACTATTTTTTAGATTCCACATCACCTGGGATTCACGAAACCTGAGGTGTTCTGCTATGCAAATACTTCAGTTCCTTAAGTCAAGCTTTGGCCTGGCTTCTAACACACCTCACTACCAGTTTATGAGGCCGCCCATCCCAGTGATAGACCACTAATGAGGCATCTCTTGGTGCCTCTTGGTTTATGCATGCAGAGATTTGGTACTGCGAAAGCAAACATATTTATTTTAACAATGTCAAACATACTTATTGTTCTTAACATTATTCTAAGATATGAGTATGTTGTTTTTCATTTGAGGATAGCTATGTGTTCTTTGCTAGCTGGTTCTTTATTGTCCTTGAGGATGAGAGGACAGATTGTGCAATGCTAAGAGTGTAGCTGCATGCGTGGGACACCACATGATTGTAGGGCCCAGGAGAATGGGGGACAAGTACACTGGGAACTGCCCCCAGAATTGTGGCTTTTGTAGCAAGGCAATAAACAGCCTATGTGTGGGGAGCTTTTTGACAAAGCAGGTGCCTTCTGCAAGGGAAATTTTATTTGGCAAGGGAATTTTCCCTTAGCATGGTGGGTGTCATGAAAACTCACTTTGCAAAAAATACATGCTTGCACATGCTTGGATGGTGAAAGTCAGCAGAGCTGCACTTTATTAACTAAGCTAAGGGAAAATTCCCTTGCAAATTGAAGAGCCTATTTGTTTTAAAAAAATCAACCCCTCTGAGAAAGACAGGGAAGAAAAGGGGTTTTGCAAACACATTTTAAACACAGCATATTGTCACCACTCTTTGCCAAAAATCAAACACATACCAAATGAGGCACTCACTAAAATCATAAAGCACTTTGCTGGCTGCTGTCATGTAGTAGTAGAGTTTGGTGAATTCTAGTTAGAGGACATTAGTGTCTTTTCCAAGACCATTAGATGAGTAATAGCATTAAAAATTGTATTCAAGATGGATATATGATGAATTGTATTCTTACTTCTGTTCGAGATGTAAAATAAGTGTTTTTCCTTTATTGCCAAAGTTTTTACTATGCAGTGTTCAAACACCAAGCAAAGAATATGAGCTAGTTCTTCGCTGCAGTAGTCATACCTCTCCCTCACATGTCATACATGGCATGGAAATAGTTTGCTGTTGTTTGCTTGAAATATGGCTTTGTTCATTTTCTTTTTTTTTTGCTCCAAGTGTGTTTGTGCAGTTGCAGTAGTCAAACACTGCAAAAATGCTGCTGCCTTAAAATATGACTATAAGGAGCATTTGAAGACATTATGGAATGAACAGCTGCAAGGATCATACAGCACACCAGCTAATGAACAGAAGTAGAGAATAACACATTAAGATATAAATCTGCCACTGTCAGTCACACCAACAAATGTATGACAGTAAAGAGGCCAGTTAGTGGATAAATGATAACATGGAACCACTTAGAAAAGCACAATAGATATTTTACATAGGTAAGACTCTTGAGCCCTGCTGCTCACAAATCTGAGACCTATGTGGCTTGTTTAGCTACTCCAATTCTTCAATATCCCATCTTGTTCCAAATCTTTTGTCCATGTTAGCCTTTAAAGATGAAGTCAGATGGGTGCTTACTGTGGTTCTCAGGCACAACTTTGTGTCTAGCAAGGAGAACAATGAGCAGTAAAGTGGTGACATCACTGACAAGTGTCTTTCCAAATCTCAGGAGACAAGCAGTCATGGTCAGTGGTGTATTTAGGTTTTGTGCTGCCATGGGCAAGACGAAGCTCAGGCAACCCCCCATCTAAATTTGCCCCACCTCTTCCTATTTAAGACATTCTGCGTTACCTGTCAGTCGCTGAATACAGCGCGCATGCTGTATACAGCTTTTGACAGGTTGTGTTAATAGTGTAGAAAGGAAGCCAGGATCTCAGGTGGGCTGTGAAGGATCTCTTGTGCGCTCTGCAGGGTCTCAGCCTGAGGCCCTGCAGAGCCCACCATAAACCCTGCACAGCTCACCTGGGACCCAACCTGAGGCCCCGCCATAGATCCTGCAGAGCCCACCAGAGACCCCGCAAAGCCCACCTCAGACCTTCCAGAGCCCACCATCGACCCCACCTATCCCACCTTAGACCCTGCATAGCCTACCTGAGACCTTGCAGAGCCCATCACAGACCCCACATAGCCCACCTGAGATCTTGTAGAGCCAACCACAGATCCTCTCAGGTGGGCTGTGCAGGATCTATGGTGGGCTGTGCAGGGTCCCTTTCCCTGCACACATGCGCTGCTCCTCTTACCTAAAGCCTTCCTCTGGGACATCCCGCCATCAGATAGTGGGGTATGGGCAGCCCTGAGGCACCTGCAGTTTCTTCCTGCAGCACCTCCACTAGCCAGGCTGCATCTCAGTCGCCCATGCCTCATCCTCCACGCGGCAGCTCTCTCTGGCTGATTAGGCAGCTGAGGCTGCCTGATTCTTTGTGGCCCAGCTCGTTGCATAGATTTGGGTGCTGCATTTTTTGCCGCCCCCCGGAAAAGTGCTGCTCAGGGCAAACGCCTTGTTTGTCTTGCAGTGGATATGACTCTGGTCACGGTACCTTAGAAGATCTCACACTGCGGAAGTACAGCTATGAAGCTAAAGAGTGTCTAGACAAAGGATATCCAACTTGGTATATTTATTTTTTGTTCATTTGAGGACACAAGAATTCACATTCAGCAGTCAGCTTATACTTCCGCCTACAGTAGGTTTGGACACTGGCAAACTAACAAATGTAAGGCAGCCTTCTTTTGCCCAGCTGACTAAGTTATTTGCTGGTGTCCTAGGAATTTGGATGCCTTTCCTTCAGCTCTGCTAAAAAAAGTCTCACTTTTTTGCTATTCTTCTTCTTCTGTTGACTCTGGTTTCTATAGAGCAGCTATCAAGATTGGAATTTCCTCAGCCTAGCAGGACCCCAATGGACTGGATGTGAGAGCTCAGCCTGGAATGTGACCTTCAGGCAGTTAGGTCTGTCCTTCCAGACCTAAGTGTACTGTGTTAGTTAGCCACAGAGCACTTTACAGTACTAGAGCCATCGCACAGTCCCAGGTGTGTCCCTATCTCCAAAGATTTACTTTTTAAGTAAGGCTATTCAAGCTGAAGCATCAGGGGCTATCTCACTGTTTGCACCAGTCGCACAGAGCGGCCACTCGGCCAGGCAGAACAGATATCGGCCGTACAAGGGGTGGCATGGTAGAGAGAAGAGATGGAGGCGGCTGGCCCCCAGCAGCATTTGACCAGCAGCAGAGGAGGCCGGGCCCCAGGTGGTCTCTGTGGAGTCTCAAGTGGGTCATAAAACCAGTGCATTACTAATCCTTGAGTCCAGTGTGTTACTAAGCCCTGAGTGTTACTAATCCCTGAGTCCAGTGCGTTACTAAGCGCTGAGTTACTAATCTCAGCAGTCTATCTCTGAAGAGACTTTATTTGGGACAGTGCAGTCTCCTGTCATTGTCCTAAATTTATAGGGGGTGGTTGTAAACCTAATTTATACATTGCATATTACCCTGCTGCTGAAGAATCAGCCTGCTTCTCCAGGCCTGGGGACTTTGTGAGCTTTGGCAGCTGCAAAGACCTTTCCACTATACCTCTATATATTTGACACATTTCCCAATGCGAACTGGAAACATTCTAAAGGGTCCTGGGCCCTACCTTAGAGTTTGTCAGAACATTTGCCTTTTGATCTGGAATCTGTTAATTGGTGGTCTGACGATACACTGTGACTCATCCTCACAAGGAAAAGACTGATAGTGTGTGTGCTCACTTTTGTGGGATTTCACTGACAGGATGTTAGAGGCCCTCCTTAAATCCAGTTCAAATTGACTAGTCTAGCACCCCGTTCAGTTTTGGATGCAACTTTAATCTGTCAAACCATGTCAGAATAAGTGGATTTGCATTTGAAGACATTATGGAATGAACAGCTGCAAGGATCATACAGCACACCAGCTAATGAACAGAAGTAGAGAATAACACATTAAGATATAAATCTGCCACTGTCAGTCACACCAACAAATGTATGACAGTAAAGAGGCCAGTTAGTGGATAAATGATAACATGGAACCACTTAGAAAAGCACAATAGATATTTTACATAGGTAAGACTCTTGAGCCCTGCTGCTCACAAATCTGAGACCTATGTGGCTTGTTTAGCTACTCCAATTCTTCAATATCCCATCTTGTTCCAAATCTTTTGTCCATGTTAGCCTTTAAAGATGAAGTCAGATGGGTGCTTACTGTGGTTCTCAGGCACAACTTTGTGTCTAGCAAGGAGAACAATGAGCAGTAAAGTGGTGACATCACTGACAAGTGTCTTTCCAAATCTCAGGAGACAAGCAGTCATGGTCAGTGGTGTATTTAGGTTTTGTGCTGCCATGGGCAAGACGAAGCTCAGGCAACCCCCCATCTAAATTTGCCCCACCTCTTCCTATTTAAGACATTCTGCGTTACCTGTCAGTCGCTGAATACAGCGCGCATGCTGTATACAGCTTTTGACAGGTTGTGTTAATAGTGTAGAAAGGAAGCCAGGATCTCAGGTGGGCTGTGAAGGATCTCTTGTGCGCTCTGCAGGGTCTCAGCCTGAGGCCCTGCAGAGCCCACCATAAACCCTGCACAGCTCACCTGGGACCCAACCTGAGGCCCCGCCATAGATCCTGCAGAGCCCACCAGAGACCCCGCAAAGCCCACCTCAGACCTTCCAGAGCCCACCATCGACCCCACCTATCCCACCTTAGACCCTGCATAGCCTACCTGAGACCTTGCAGAGCCCATCACAGACCCCACATAGCCCACCTGAGATCTTGTAGAGCCAACCACAGATCCTCTCAGGTGGGCTGTGCAGGATCTATGGTGGGCTGTGCAGGGTCCCTTTCCCTGCACACATGCGCTGCTCCTCTTACCTAAAGCCTTCCTCTGGGACATCCCGCCATCAGATAGTGGGGTATGGGCAGCCCTGAGGCACCTGCAGTTTCTTCCTGCAGCACCTCCACTAGCCAGGCTGCATCTCAGTCGCCCATGCCTCATCCTCCACGCGGCAGCTCTCTCTGGCTGATTAGGCAGCTGAGGCTGCCTGATTCTTTGTGGCCCAGCTCGTTGCATAGATTTGGGTGCTGCATTTTTTGCCGCCCCCCGGAAAAGTGCTGCTCAGGGCAAACGCCTTGTTTGTCTTGCAGTGGATATGACTCTGGTCACGGTACCTTAGAAGATCTCACACTGCGGAAGTACAGCTATGAAGCTAAAGAGTGTCTAGACAAAGGATATCCAACTTGGTATATTTATTTTTTGTTCATTTGAGGACACAAGAATTCACATTCAGCAGTCAGCTTATACTTCCGCCTACAGTAGGTTTGGACACTGGCAAACTAACAAATGTAAGGCAGCCTTCTTTTGCCCAGCTGACTAACTTTTGCCCAGCTGACTAAGTTATTTGCTGGTGTCCTAGGAATTTGGATGCCTTTCCTTCAGCTCTGCTAAAAAAAGTCTCACTTTTTTGCTATTCTTCTTCTTCTGTTGACTCTGGTTTCTATAGAGCAGCTATCAAGATTGGAATTTCCTCAGCCTAGCAGGACCCCAATGGACTGGATGTGAGAGCTCAGCCTGGAATGTGACCTTCAGGCAGTTAGGTCTGTCCTTCCAGACCTAAGTGTACTGTGTTAGTTAGCCACAGAGCACTTTACAGTACTAGAGCCATCGCACAGTCCCAGGTGTGTCCCTATCTCCAAAGATTTACTTTTTAAGTAAGGCTATTCAAGCTGAAGCATCAGGGGCTATCTCACTGTTTGCACCAGTCGCACAGAGCGGCCACTCGGCCAGGCAGAACAGATATCGGCCGTACAAGGGGTGGCATGGTAGAGAGAAGAGATGGAGGCGGCTGGCCCCCAGCAGCATTTGACCAGCAGCAGAGGAGGCCGGGCCCCAGGTGGTCTCTGTGGAGTCTCAAGTGGGTCATAAAACCAGTGCATTACTAATCCTTGAGTCCAGTGTGTTACTAAGCCCTGAGTGTTACTAATCCCTGAGTCCAGTGCGTTACTAAGCGCTGAGTTACTAATCTCAGCAGTCTATCTCTGAAGAGACTTTATTTGGGACAGTGCAGTCTCCTGTCATTGTCCTAAATTTATAGGGGGTGGTTGTAAACCTAATTTATACATTGCATATTACCCTGCTGCTGAAGAATCAGCCTGCTTCTCCAGGCCTGGGGACTTTGTGAGCTTTGGCAGCTGCAAAGACCTTTCCACTATACCTCTATATATTTGACACATTTCCCAATGCGAACTGGAAACATTCTAAAGGGTCCTGGGCCCTACCTTAGAGTTTGTCAGAACATTTGCCTTTTGATCTGGAATCTGTTAATTGGTGGTCTGACGATACACTGTGACTCATCCTCACAAGGAAAAGACTGATAGTGTGTGTGCTCACTTTTGTGGGATTTCACTGACAGGATGTTAGAGTCCCTCCTTAAATCCAGTTCAAATTGACTAGTCTAGCACCCCGTTCAGTTTTGGATGCAACTTTAATCTGTCAAACCATGTCAGAATAAGTGGATTCCGTTAAGAGAGATCCCTCTACCACTGTGTTAAGCCCATAGATGTGTGCAGCCTTTTGAATTAAGGTGTGCACACAAAAGCCAGGAGAGAGAGCGAGGCTATAACTACGCTTTATAGTAGTACTAAAGTCTCTTCACATACATTCCGCTTGCCCTTTTATTCACTTTCCAGTGAATTTTTCTTTCCTGGAATTCACAAAAACACTTACATTTACTTCATTTGAATGATGCAGCCTCCAGTGTGCTCTGTGCAGTTTCCAGGAACTTTTTGTTGGGAAGCACACACTGTAATTCCCTCTTCGTGACTACATGTCCCAACATTCCATTTGACATCATGCATGTGTCCCAGCACCACCATCACCTCATGCTATTCCTCTAGGCTGCCTGTACATGTAAGGCCAAGGCAGCAGGGGCAGGTATACCGGGTGCGAGGGGACTCCATAGGAGCAAGGAGCCACCCTTAAAAGAAAAATCAAAGGCAGAGATTGGGGATGCTAGTGAGACAGAAATAAACATGCTTCATAAAATGCAGCAAACAATGTACAGTAAGTCCTGTCTTCAGCATCTCAATTAGCAAAAAATAAAATTGGGTTTAATAGCACTTTAATTCAGTTATTTACAGTTTTGTGTTCCTTTGATTTTACTTTTTCATTTTACCTTTTGGATTTAGTAAGAATTTTGTAAGTTATGCTGTTTTTGTGTGCACTAATAATGATTTTAGTGAAGTTGTATTGAAAGTATAGTTTGATAAACCTTTGAGCAATTATGATTGGACATAAAGAATCTGTATCACTATCTTAATTTTACAGGCCCTGTGATTTTAGTAACTATAGAAGCTGTAGGTGAAATGTAGTGCATAATAGCAAAAATTAATAAAAAGCAAAAATAGCCCGGTCACCTGAGATGAAAAATGTGAGGCTGGGCCCAACACTGAAAGAGTTAAAGGAAATCAGTACTGAGAAATATATTACTGCTTACCTTCTTGTTAAAATTCAGGTGCCTGGGTCTCATGTTGCTGATGATGGCTTTCTGAGTCATTCACCTGGAACAAGTATGTAGCCATTAAAGTAAAGTCAGAACGCCTGATGTACATATTTGTCCTGAATCAGTGATTGAAAGCATTGAAGTCAATGGATCACCATGACAACCAGGTGACCATTTGCAGAAGTAGGGATTAGCAATGGCAGCTGTCAAATTCCTTTCCGTAGATGTTTCCTTTAAAATCTGTAGTCAGGGTTAAGAAGAAGAAAAACAGCTATGACTTGTGTAATACTTGATTTAGACAAAGTAGATCGTACTGTTGCATATGTGAGTTTTGTGCAAAGAAACATATAATTTACGGTGAATTATAAAATGCTATTAGCATTGAGGTCAGCTTTGGTAACAACGGGATAGCCTAAGAGCCAGTATTATATGTGCTTTGAAATGTCATCTAGCTCTGTTGCTGTAGAAACACTTCATTTTCCAGGTACATTGTGTCTCGCCACTGACTACATGGAGTAAAATCTCTTCTATCTTTTAGATGCTAGAATTTTTTTGCCCAAAGACATATTATGATTTGTCTACATAACCATTGCAGTGTCCTTATTAAAGTAGGAAAAGTATTTCACTAATTGTACACAGAGGTGTTACCAATCTACACTAGCCCAATTTAAGAGGACACTCCAGAGTTTTTACTTTTACCTTATTTTATGTTCGCTTCTGATCATGCCACTAAGTAGATATACAGTATATAACAATACATTGTTCACTGGTCAATACATTTTATCATTTCGTTTGTCCTTCTTCATAGAACCTACAATCCTCCAGACCATTTGCAAGACTTCTGCATTTTGTAAAATAATAAATGGCGAAAGTGTACATTATATAGAAGATTAGAGACTGTGAACAGTTTATATTATGGGTTAAATGGAGCACTGTTAACCACTATTAAATAACTAAATAAAAGCTGTTCTAATACATAAGTGGCTGCATAAAAAAACTTACATTGTACAGTATTGTCAAAAACTGTGCAGGTTTGGCTTCCGATTGCCAGTTCTAGGGTCACAAATGCTGTGGCAGAACAAGAGGCTAATAAGAGACCCTCGCAAATGTCAACAGAGCTACACTTACCAGGGTGAGAGACAGTTAAAGCCTCTCAGTTCCAGAAGAAAATCCAGACATCACTCTACACTATCCAAACCAAAGGACAAATAGTGTATCATACACTGTGATGTTTTGTCCCTCTGTTGTGGTAGGCAAGGAGTCTTGAGTTAAGTCCAAGACCCTTTAATAGAGTTCTGAACAAAGTGGTATATTTCATTATTATAGCCCATTGCTCTTTACCATAGGATATTCTGTACAACAAATGTAGAATTTATTTTTATTTTTTTACAAAGTATTTATTAGATGACAAATGTGTTATTTATTTGATTAGATTCCCTTCTGGCTAATTGTAAAAATAAATGTTTAACATCTACAATGTTGTGACTAAATAAATAGTCTATATCAGAGGTCTTCAACCCCTTTATGAACTTTCATATTGTTTATTGACCCCCCCAAAACATTTTTACATGAAAATATTAATGATATTCTTCTGAATACTATTGACACTTCCTCTTTGTATCAGAAGCTGTCATTATGATTTTTACAATGCAAATTATTTGGTAAATGTACTGTACCCAGTTGTTTACCACCTCTCCTATTACCTGTGTCTAATCACTGGCTCTCAAACAGAGTTTGAGGTAGGAGAAGCACATTCAGTTGAAGAAGTGAACAGTACATATGTCCTTTCTGGAAGGGGGAGTGTGAAAGGTCATAGACCCACAGCTGTATTATCGACTCCTTGGGTAGTCCCATCATCCGCTGGGGTCAGTATTGACCTCTTTAAGGAACCCTGGTGTACATGATTTATGCAGACATAATTTACTTAGCCATTTATCTACAGTTGTATGTTTAGGAATTGCAAAGTAGTGGACATTTTCTGTATTTCTGCAATCCTGTTCGTAATCGCCATGCGGAGAGTACGCCTTTTAATCACTGTGAACTGAGCCATCATTGGATGGCTTGATTCACAGACACAGTGTACAGAGCCTATTCGAGTGGTTTGGTTCACAGACACAGTGTACAGAGCCTATCTGAGTGGCTCTGTACCTTGTAATCACTGTGATGATGGCTCACGGAGATCACAGAGCTACATTTCAGAGCCCTTCCCTTTCTTTCACAATGGAGGAAGGATAAACTAATGCATTAATGATCATTCATTACTTCCAAATGAGCAGCAGATTCAAGGGTGGGGGGATTAGATTGTGGAATTGTTTTACAACCTCTTCACACCTCTAGCTTCACACCCCCCTTTCTCCTAAGCATCTTATCTCCATCCTGTCTTGTCTGGGATCTATATATTAACCCCCCTCCTCCCTTATCCTGCGCATCTGCTCATTAACCCCCTTAATCTCCATCCTCCCACTGAATGTGACCTATACATCAACCCCTTCACCTCCTCCTCCCTCTGTGTATGACCTGTATGAGCTATATACATATTTACCCACCTCAATCTATTTGTCGCCAAAGAAAAAAAAATGGAAAAAAATTAGATCACCTTGTGGTGTCTAATTTCCGTACCGTTCTCTCATATTATTTGCTTTGTTTTATAACAGAAAGAAAGTGGTTATTAAATGCCACCAAAATAAAAAAAAAAAGAGATCACTTTGGGATGTCTACGTTCTAAATAGGGGTCATTTTGGGGGGTGTTTGTACTGTTCTGACATTTTTTATTTGATATGTGTCATAACAAAGTAAGGGAAACCGTTTTTATTTACAAAGTATGTTGTCTTTTTTGATTATTGTTCTTTTTTTATTTTATACCTTTATATAGTAATAAATAAAAATGCCAGTGGTTATTAAATACCACAAAAAAAATTATATCTATCAAAAAATATTAAATACATTTTGGAGCAGAGTTGAATCACCAAGTAATTGCCAATCAAACTGTCACAGCACTGAAAAATGGCCTGGTAATGAAGGCATACATACAAACTGGTACTCAAGTGATTAAAGTGTCATAGACATTAAATACATGAGATTGTACTTTGCAGTCTTATAATATCACTTTAATCAATGTCTTATAATGTCACTTTCATTTTTTCTAAACCCAGTAGTAAATGATGAATACTATATTTTTGTTCGGTTGTTTTAACCACTTGACTTAGCAAAAAAAAAAAAAGCCGTCTCGTAACGGCAAACCGCAGATAGCCGACATCCGTCCCGCCGTTCTATTACAATGGGCGGACGGCAAGAGGTTAAATACCAATAGTGACTTGGCTGATAATGGGATGTTTTTCCCGAGTATAAAAGTTGGTGCAAAGCACAAAACTGCCGCATGTGGGTTTTGCAAGTGTATACTGTGCATTGTCATTCACTTTTTCTATAACTGCATCTGCTAGATTTCACATACCATGTAAGCTTATAAGTGGCAAAGTATTGATGTTATTGGGAAGCCAAGAATCCAGTGCTTTGGGTGATAGGTGACTTTGAATTTAAAAATGTGTGCAATAATGTAAACTTTGTAAAAATATTGAGTGGGCAATATGTCCTATGTCTTGACAAAATGGCAACAGTGATAATGTGACACACTATTTAGGGAGTATATATGGTGCAACAAAACGTGTTTATTATTATTGCCAGTACCAAGGGCATGTGTCAGGATAAACAATGTAACCTTTTTTATTAGGGAGTGCTGCATTTATGTTGCTTTCTAGGCTAGCTATCAATCACTAGGAGTAAATATAATAAAAACTTGCTGTATATTTGTATTGAATTACTTAGGTCTGCACAGAGTGGCCAGGCCCTCTTATATTGAGGTAATAGGATGATGATATAATAATTTTTGTTTGTTGTGTAGGAGGTCCAGATTTTATCTGCAGCAGTTCAGTAGGTATGATTTGACTGCCCATAAAGATTACCTACCACAGTCACTGATAGTTGTACTGCGTTATGTATAAATCATCCATATAAACATATCTGCAGTGTTTCTCTGCAGCTTTATGATATTAGAATAGATTATAACATTTGTTTGTAGCTTGGCTGAAAACTGTATACTTGCAGAGCTCCTTAGAGATGCCTCCTCTCATCTCCCTCTGCCTGTAGCTAAATAATAAGTGGTCACTGAAGGAAAAAGACATCCAAGTGGTTTTCTTGCTTGATGACAAGTTCTTCGCTGTAAAATGAGAGGATAGACATAAATTAAACTAAGCCTAAAGTTGACCCAAAGTACCAAAATCCTGTGCATGTGCATGTGGATACATGAAATGTCATCTGTTTACCACCGATACAAGTGGTTTCTCAATTTCTGCTGTCATTGCCTAAAACGGGGTTTTATTTATATGCAGATCTTGAGTCGTGAGTGGAAGAAGAACTAAAGGTGCCCATACACCTTACAATTATCTGCAGATTTTCTGTGGTCACATGGAAAAAGTGCAACAGATTGGCCCAGGTGGAGATTACTCCATCCACACAGTTAAGTGTAGAGGAATCTGTTGCACCTTTTCCATCTGACCACAGAAAATCTGCAGATAATTGTAAGGTGTATGGCCAGCTTAAGCCTTTCCCTAACCTCCTTTAGCCTCTGACAATGCTGACAATGCTTAGACTGACAATGCAAATGGAGCACCTTTTCTGTGCCTATTGCAGTCCTTAACTCCAATCCTTATTTAATGTCAATCGAACGTATTGGACGGCAAAAGTTAATGCCTTGCTCAGGGCTGCATTCTAGCTTAATCTATTTCTGATTATGTGCGTGTGTGGGGAGGCCAGTAGCAAATATTGGTTGCACAGTTGCAGCAGTTTTGCTTCCAATAATTCTGTCTTTTGTTTCTTTTGACTGAAATGGTCTATTGCAAAGTCACTATAATAGGCAGCAGTATCAGATAATTAATTAGGAAGATAAAGAAAAGCAATTGAGATAACTACTACTGTCCAGTCATATATAATTATTCTAGTACTGTGACAATTAAAATGTTATTCTCTTGCAAAAACGTACCTGGAAATGGACAGCATTATTTTTTTCAAATTGAAAATATATAACTTTTAGATCATGTGTGAGATGTGTGCCTCATTAAACTCTCCAACTGGTGGAAGAACAAGGTGTGAGATTTTGATTGGACCAGTTCCTGACTCAAGTCTTATTTAAATAATTAGTTCATCTGATTCTTTCCTTGTACCATTCTCCTAAAATGTACAAAGTAATTGTCCATTTGGAGCGATAATGAAAAATGTAATTTTTTTATGTTCTCCGGTTTAGATACAAAAATATAATAATGTAAGAGCATGGCTGAATTTCATCACTCGGGAAAATTCTCATTTTGCTTTGGAAACCATTGTATACCACCCAATGTTGTTAACAGATTTCTGGGCTATTGGCTCCAGACGTAATACAGTACACAATAACTTATATGCTTGTATAACTGATTTGTTGTTTCTTTTTGCTAGAATTTTTCATAATTTGTAGAAAACCATTAGTTTCTGTCCAGATTATGTGATTTATTATGTAGCCAATAGGGTTTAACTTTCATAATACAGTATTTGTTCAACCTACTGTAAGAAGGACACTTAATTGCAGTCAGGAAATACGGTTTTATTATGGCAAACACAAAAAAAGTATTTTCCGACAACAGGGTAGACTTCCCCTGTTACACAAGAAGAGCCAACATTCTCATAATAATCAGCTTTTCTGCAGCAACATAAATGACGGTCTTTAGTTTTGCTCAGTAGCTTTCCACAGCTTCAAGCCGCTCATCACACCTCTGTGTGATACTCACACTGCTCACCCCTCGCTCTGCTCTCTCAGCAGTGTGTACAACAGGTCCTAGGGTCACCGAACTTCCCGACCTCTCCCAGCTTCCCCCGGCTGTTCCACGTGCTTCCAGCACGCACCTGAGTCTGCTCTGGCCGTGTGCCTCCTGCACACACACAACTCTCTCCTCTGAGCTTTGGGCTGGCTTCTTAATGAGGCTGCTCTCAGCCAACTGATCAGCCCAGGCTGGTCATTGGCAACACTTGGGCCCAGGACTGGAGATTTTATCCCACCCAGAGCTCTAAGAAATCTCCAGAGCTCCAGATCCCAGCTACAATTAGGAAAACTCAGAAGAATCTGAAAAGCCAGGCTCTTCCTTTTAACACAGTTCACATTCTGGCTCCTCTCAGCCCCCCTGGCTGAGAGTCCTGAGTGCCAAAGTTGCCATTCTACACCGTGGCATTGCCAAACCCTTGTACACTACTTATTTTCTTATATATTGTAGAAAATCCTTAGATGAATTCACTAACATGAGTTTAAAAGATATCTAAACCCAAGATTAAAAATGTGATAGCAGCTTTCCAGTCCTTGGATGCAGTGGTTGCATTACTTTTCATTTGTCAGGCTAAGAACATTTTCAGCAAATACAGAAACTACCTGTTTATCTTGCAGGAAAAGCAGTGTCCTAGTCACTTGTCCTCCATGTAATGAAGATGAACAAAGGCAGACATGTTTGTAGTTCAGCTTGGGTTGCAATCATGGCTCATTCGATAGATACAGTGGAGGAGTGAGTGTAGCCATCCAAGGACAGGAAGTATGTTATTCACAGAATTACCAGCTGAAAATAAAGGGAAAGAAAAAAGACTTTTCATGTTTCTTCTGTCAAAAAAATTCAACGTTCTTGCAACTTTTTTTTATGTTGAGTTCAACTTTGTTACATAAAATAAAAATCCTTTGCAATAATATAGCCCCGTCATGTGATGACTGAGTGTCCACCTCCCACAGCTCACAAGTAAAATTAAGGGATCTTCATTCTCTCAACTTCTTACATTAATTGGAACTTTGAAATGTAATGCAGTGGTTCTTTATGAAACCATTTTTTCCCACCACAACAACACTATAGCTGGTTCTTCAGAGACATTTTTAGCTGAAGCAGTCTGTACAAATAATAGCTAGATGCTGCAGGATGAGGTGACACCGAAGGATCCTGAATAAATAAGAAGCTTACAGTCTACTTGGACAAAATTCTGTTTGGCCTGTCTTGTGATCCATACATCCTTGACAGGCACCATAGCCAGGCCTTAACTTTCTTACATGCAATTATTAGTATTAGCCCATTAATGATGTCATCAGTTTGTTCAGTCTGTCCTCTTCTGCCAGCCAGCACCCAGTGTTAGATTGTCAACACTGCATATTGGACACATTGCTGGCCCTATCTATCCATCAGAGTCCTTCTTTGCTGGAGATGATGGGACACTAATGTAAAGACAGATTTTGGTTTAAATATATATAAAGTATATAAAGATTTTTTTTTATGGATACAGAGTTGGGTGAAATTATGTTTTTTAATATCTGTATAAATTAACTTTAGTAGGATTGTGTACACAGAACCATGTTATAATTACAATATGATGGTTACAGGGATCAATGATCTTTATGACAATTTTTATTGCAGTCTTTTAAGTTTAGTGGCCTTGATGAGAAAATAATACTTGGACAGATTTTTTTTTTAATCAGTTGGCATCTTTACATTAATGAGCAGGTATACTAAATATAGTTGCCCCTGTGTGTATTATATGTCAAATCATAATCTAACCATGACTGTGTATTGCTTGTGGGGCAACTAACAGAGACATTCTGTGTAACGTTGTGGTCCTGGTGCTGATTAGGACGGAACTACTCTTTTGCCTGCTTTAAAGGTGAACAAGGGATCACTTAGACTATGCACAGCAGTTATATGCATGGGAGTTCTGTGGGAGTATGATGATGTAATCACATATTGACTACTATGACACAATAGCAAGAGTAGGTAGTGGATGACACAGTCAGCAAAGGGCACATTTGTGACCACCCCACTTTAGTTAGAACAAACAGTTAGGGCATAATGAGGAATGTTTCTAGCTAACTTACCCTACACGTGAGCAAGTTCCAGATTTACGTGACAGCTGAAGGAGGTTCCAGCACACGCCTGAACCATATTTCATGTACTTGGGCTCTAATAAATTTCAGGTCTGATTTTGGTTGTTTCAACTCTTAAGAGTGGGCTTTGTAATCTAGTACATGCCCAGTATCATTGAAATCACCTTGACAATGTATGCCCTTGATCTTCTAACTACATTTACCAGAATTTCTATGTTAATGAGGAGTACTCCCCAGCATAGTAATGGAACTTATACTAATGCCATGGAATATGAGAGCAGTGAGCACAGGTCTCCAGCAGGCATTCACCTCTTTCTAGTTTATGGATTAGGCAGAAATTGTAAATTTTCTGATCACTACAACTACAGGCAGTCCCCGGGTTATGAACAAGATAAGGACTGTAGGTTTGTTCTTAAGTTGAATTTGTATGTAAGTTGGAACAAGTACATTTTTTAAGTGTAACTCCAGCCATTAAGTTTTTTTTTGTAGTTTTGGATAGCATAGGGAAGGGTTTACCCCCTGTAAAGTTTTTTTTGCTGTGTGTGCCCCCTGTTAAGAAGATTTCACCTCACTTTCTGTCCCTGTGACAATTGGATTTTGAAAATTTTGGGTTGTCGTGGAAACAAGGATTGGCGATAAAGCTTCAGTGGAGACACCTTTTTCCCATGATCACTCTTACAGGAGTGAATTTCCCTTCCTAGGGGTAGATTTCCTTTCACTTCTTGTCTCAGGGACCGGAAGTGAGATTAAATCTTTCTAATGAGGATACAGACAGCAGTAAAAATCTCACAGTGACCTGGAAGAAGAGGTGGGCATCCCTCGTCTGCATGTCTAACAAGAGCCAACTTCCTGTAATGTATGTACAGTAGTACAAACCAGACTCAAAAAGGCCGATACTTCTCTTCAACAGGAGCGCGCTAGCATTACAACTAACTCTGCTGTAGAGTAATAGCCTCCGTTTGTAAGTAGGAGTCGTATGTAAGTCGGATGTATGTAACTCAGGGATTGCCTGTACTACTTTTTAGGGCTCTTGCAAATACATTTTCCTTTGTATGGAGTTACATTTTCTAATTAAGACATGCAGTCCTTGTGATTGTGTGTCAGCATTTACAGACCTTTACCTTCATTTAGAGTGAAATCTCACAACTGGCCTTATAAATAATGGTGCCAGGATTATTGAAGCAGACGTTTAGTACACCAAGTCACTTTACCGTTCCAAATGTCCTGTTGGGGCTGGTGTAAAAAGCTAAACCATTGCCACATACTTGAAATTAAATCTTGTGAGCTGTTGTTCCGGCCAACATTCTTTTGCCAGAATGTACTATTTTGCACTCTTTACCACCCAAAAGTAATATTTTACTTGCAGGTAGAGCTTAAACTGCTGAGCTTTTGAAAGTTTTGGTTTTGGCATATGTGGTTAATCTTTGTTTTATCATTTGCTTTAGTTTGTGGTAGAAGAAGGAAAAAGCACCCATGAGCCTGAATGAGTCTTTATTTGTCCTATTGCAGTCAGTTACGTTGTTAATGTAATATGTTCATGAAGCAATGTCATCCCGTTATTTTACTTGCCAGCGCTTCACAATGGCAATGCAGTGCATATTGTTTTATAATGGATAACGTTTGTATTGTGGAAACTCTTTTCGTGCCTTGTAACAAAATTATGTGCTAATGTTTGCTGAGCTCAATATACTCTCATTAATTATTAAGAGTCAAGAAAAAAAGTCTGCTGGAGGAGATAGTGTAAACAATGTAACTAAATTGAAAACATATTTTAGCTTCCAGTAATAGCTGTGTCCTCACAGGAATATCATGGACGCCAAGAAGACTCACCTCACCCGTAACTCCGTCAGCACCTCCTCCAGAACCCATGGAGATCGGCATGGTAAGAGGGCCCATTTCTCAGGAAGAAAGATCCAGAAGACGTCTACACAACCTCTGCATGTATTGTGCTGCTGCTGACCACTTGGTGGACGAGTGTCCCTCAGTCAGAAGGAAGAATGCAGGTAAGACCCTTCGCATTGCAAAGATTTACTCTCCACATCTAAAATCAACATCTTATATATATATATATCCTTATCCCTACAGTGGAATCAAAGAAGACTACAGATTGACGCCATGGTTGATACTGGAGCTTTCTGATACCCGTTCCTCCAAAAAGGGAAGCCAGAACCACAGCTGCGGTCCAAGAACGTCGTACCCCTGGGGGCAAGCGTTACACTATGTCAATTAAGGTTAGATTCACAACATGAAGAGATAAAGTCATTCTCTATAGCAGTACTTCATATAATCCTTCTATAACCAGACTGGGTACCAGAATCTCTTGTGTGCCAAAAGAAAAGTATGTTGGCAAGTTAAAGGCATAGATGTTTGTGAATTTAGGTTTGTTAGCAAACATCATAGGATATGCCAATTTTTATTAAAGCCTATATATGTAAGCAAAACTAAAATACACACTATACCTACCACCGATCCATTTACCCCCAACCACCCCCAATCACCTCACACTCCAGTGTGCTGATTTGACTCCTTACTCACTAGAGCACAGAGGACTCAAACACTCCTTGAACATGGTGCACCTCTGTATACATATTCTGAGTTTTGTGCTGTGTCAAATTAATTCACTTCCCTTGTGCCCTGTCTTATTTCAAAATGTGTAAAATAAAGAATTTGGAAAAAAAAAAGCTATCCAAAGCCCCCTTTTTACTTACCTGATTCCACTGTCAGGTGGCCTCTTGGTGCCTTTTCCACTAGTTAGGGCAGGTGATCCAGCACTGCAGTACAGTCCCACCCCTGACCAGTCTTGTTTTCACCCCTCATGATAATACTGCCCCCACTGGAATCTTAAGGACCCCGTGAGGACCTTGCTGATAAACCAGTGGCATGTGTGTATTCCTGCAGACAGCAAGGTGAGGACCCTACCACTCTGCATTAAAGAAGAGAGAAGACTCGAGGCAAGTCACGCGACCACAGAGATCATCGGGCGAGTATTTGAATAATTTAGCTCAGTTTTTTTAATATATAGTTAGGGGGAATCCCTGACCAGAAAGAAACTTTAAAAGTAAACCTGTCATTAGTGAAATATGTGCTGCCACTGATGACCTGCTTTTAAAAAAGTACTTACCTGTTTTGTTTTTCTGCTGACCCTCTGTCTTCAGTACATTTTGTGTTACTGACCTGAAACAAGTGTGCACATAAGGAAAGTCAGATGTCCTAATCTGCATGCTAGTTCCGGCCCATTTATTCAAAGTATTGAAGCCATTGCATCTGCCGGCAATGAGCATTCTCAGGAGGAAAGGTCAGGAATGGCTGCCTCCAGCAAACTAATCTACAATGTGAGCACCTAAAATCCCAAGTTTCTTATTTTTTGGTGCAATCAACTGATATTTTTCAGTTACTGTATTTTTCTTTTTTCTTTTCTGAACAGATGACAAGTGCACGGTGAAAAGATAAGTGTCTAGTTACTTGTTTCTGCTATGGCCATTAACTTGTGTGGCCACATCATATCTTTTCTCCTTTTTTTTTTACTGTTTGAATAATTTGCTTGGTTCATTTTGCTAAGATTCAACCCTCTGAAAAGTGTTCTAATTTTGTAATCTTATCACAACATAATCTTCTGATCTTGTTTGTTGAGTGAGTGATTAATTACTGCAATGTATCTGCTGCTATGGTTGCTGTTTTACTAAAGTCTGCATTAAAGCTAAATGGAGCGACCTGTAGGAGTTAACAATGCTTTAATGGAAGGTGGTAACATAACATTAGAAAGAGTCACATGACAAACTTTGAAGTGCACTAGTTGCCATAGATATCTGCTTGTTCGTACATGTATTTGTGAGATCTTAGCATTTTAAAGCCTTTTTAATCCATCACAATAAAGTTGATGAGTACAAGGATGTGTGCCAAGAAACACCTGGGACCCAGACTATTGTAACACTGAAATAATTTTTCAAGTGTGCTGACTTTGTCCAGGCCTGTTTGCAGGCACCAGCTAAAGATTGTTTTTATCCTACAACACACGCAAGACCAAGAGCTGATAAATATACTCAGTATCAACAAGGCCAGAAGGATTTTTTTTTTGCATATACAAAAAGGATTGCTAAGGCACTCACTGTGAAAACATTGAAAGGCTTTGTACCTTACTTACCTTTTAATACTTTATATAACTGGATGCCAGTTAAAGATGTGAATTGTTTATGCTAAAACTCACCTTGAATATATAGTTTTGAATTTGATTATTGTTTTTTCTTATCCTGATAAGAGATGAGCTTAAGGCTAGCTATACACATTTAGCCCCTGGGTTAAATGAGAGAAATCAAATGATTCTTCCACCCACCGTACATAGCATGGATGGGAGGCATCTCCCCTGCCAGCTATTATATTCATATTTTTGACACCCCTGTCTCACATGATAATGTTCTAGTATACAATTTTATTTTATTGCACTTTAACCACTTTTTTTACACTTAAACCAAATGTTGCACATGTTCTGGTAATAAAAAATTTAATCTCTTATATTTAATGTCATGCTTTCAATTAAGAGAGTATATTTTTTACACCAAGGTGCAGGTGAAGGTGCCATGTAAACCAAAAATATAATCTTCGATGGAAGGATTCATTTCTGTGGGAATAGCAGAGACTATTGGTGGATTGATGGACTATCACTGAATGTTGTGTTGTGATTACATGAATGTGGACCTTTTTATGTTAGGATTGTATACATTTGTTAACTTATATTGGTGGATGTTATCATAATTCTGTCATACATCAATGAAAACTGTGGCCCACACACCAGGAAACAGATCTGGCTAAAACCTTATATGACTATCACAGGGTGAAACTTGTCAGTGGGAGAAGCCCAAGTGGAACATGTATTGACTCACAGTCAATAAAGTTTTATCCAGATCCATTTTCTGGTGTGCGGAACGCAGTTTTCTTTGATTGTATGGCATATGACCTAGCAGCTGGGATTTCTGAGCCGGGGTTGTGTGGAGCAACCGGATACAATGGCCAGAAGAGGTTTATTTGCATTTGATTTGGTAGATTTGGTTTTTAGGGGTAAACAACGCGATTTAACAGCCTTTGAACGTGGGATGATTGTTGGTGCTCGGAGCCATGGAACAAGTATTAGCAAATAGCAGAATTCGTTAAATGTTCAAGAGCAGCTGTTGTTAAAGTGTTTAAAGACTGGACTGTCAGACGAACATCTGGGTCTGAACGTGCGAATTGTGGCCGCCAGCGACTAGTCAATGTTAGGGCAGAACGGAGAGGGGAGTCACGAGGCGGCCCAACGAAGTCATCTCGTGGAGTCATCTCGTGGCCCAACGAAGTACTGATGGGGTGGTCATAATAATCTGGCCACTCAGTGTACATCTCTTATTCATGTTCAACTAGGGGCACACACAATAGCTGATATTATAGGGTGTGTGTAGGTATTATATATTATCATTCATGCTGTATTTTTTATTGAATTTTTTCAGGGTGTATGTTATCTTCTTTTGTAGTAAACCTTTGGAAAATTAGGGTTTTAGGTTACAGTGGAATGTGAAATTGTATAACTATGATGTTCAGCAGTTGTTGGCGTGTGCACATGTCCACAAGAAGTTCCCACAAGGAGTCTATAGGATGAGCACAGAAGGGTGGGAAAATATGTATACTGTAAGGAGAAAACTAAAAAAAATAATTTAGTTCGTGTTCTACAAAAATAAAGGGACTATTTTTAAATATTGTCACACAACTTTCACCCAGGGTTCACACATTTTTCAATGAAACCCAGTTAGAAAAAAGTGTTACTCTTGGGTGAGAGTTTAGTTAGTTCTTTACTAATGCCTCAGTTTATGTTTTTATACATGATTACTGCCTTGATTTTCCAGTGATGAGTCATTCGTTGCACATTAATTAAAATTTTGTATAGCCTTTCTTGCTATATGCATGCCCTTTTGGTTTTATATTTAATGTCCTCCCTTTTCTATTTAGTATCTCTATTCTTTTAGGCAACTTCAGTTTCCCTGCTGTACAATAAGTACATTTTACTAGCATCTTTATTACATGCAGAGATTTTGTATTTTAGAAATTAACTGCATTTACATATCAATTATACTATTCTTTATGTCTCATCTTTTCTATTAGGACTGCATAAAAGGAAGAGGCCTAGTCCTTTATTAGCTTCATAAAGACAAGTAATTCCTATTAAAAAGCAACAAACTAGCAATTAAACTAAGATATAATTGTATGTTTTCACAAAGAAAATCACCATATATTCCTAAAAGGCATGTCATACAGACAAATGTGTGAGCGATTAAAAGCAAAGCCACATTATTTTACAAGTTTTTTTCTGGACAAAGTTACCAATACACTAATTCCAGGCAGGGTAATTTAGAGCAGTCAAGCTGAATAGCTGCAAATTGCAACATTGTTACCTTTACTGCCAATAAAAACATATTACAATGGGCTGCCTTTTGTGCCAGGAGGTCCATGAGCATAAAAACTGGAAAAGCAGCAGTTCATCAGTGACTGACCCGAAGATCCCATGCTGCAGCCCCCTGCTCCTACATCATTGTCTAGCATTGCCTCTTCCCTTTCCTGCATTATAATTACCCTGATCAGCATGTGGCTGCCTTATTGCCATAAAGCTGTCAGTGGGTGATAACAAAGGAACTAGAGCCTTGCTCTGTAGTGGGTGGGTATCATTAGGGCCTCAAACTACACTGAGGTGGGTACTTAGATGAAGGGATGTGCAGTGGATTAGGCATGGCTATCCAGGAGTTGAGCATGGATGTAAGAACCATGCTAAAGAGAATATCAGATGTAGCCATTTTGGCCTTAAGGGGAAAAGGCGTTATTGAAGAGGTCCTTCTGCCATCTAGACATTTCAGACCTTGAGATGTGTGTTTTTGAGTGTTGTCTCTTTAAATAATAAGTTGGTTAACAATGGCAAATAACTAAACAGCTACCAAGTTTACTGTAGTTATTAGTGTAAGAACATTACAGGGCCTGTGCTGTGATGACATCATTATTAAACCCAGTTATCAAGGCTCAGTTACTGTTGCTACCTATAATTCCCCAACCTAGAAAAGCTTTCTTGAGCTGATTGTTTTCCAACTATCTAATTATTACTTAACCTTCACAGCCTGTAAAGATTCTATGATGACTACTGCTCTTTGATAGCATTAATTTTTTCATCTAGCTACGCTTTGTTCTAGCAGGATTGCATGGGGGTGGAAGTCAATGCCTTGGGATCTTTTTAACAGATGATTAGGAGTACACCTTTGTATAGATTAGACTGGTAATTAAAGTTTTTAGTGCTTGAACTGCCCATGCTAAATTGGAATGAATGGGGATATGAGTGACACCATTGAAAAATGACTCTGCCATGGATAGGATCTGCCCTGTAGTTTAGAATATAGAGTTTTAGCTGATGTATACATTCCACTAAAATACTGTAAATATTTGTCTGTGAAGGTTCTCATTCATCCAGGTCATCCAGTATTTTACAGATACTGTAAATATTTCCCTTGCATTCCGCCATGAACAGTTAACTTGAAAATATCTGCGAAGTAGCTCTATAGAAGAGTACTGGATGTTTTCCACGTTGTTAAAGTTGGTTTCTTTGGCAACCAATGGCTCAGAATGAAAGAGCCTTGTAAAGTGGTATCATTGAGATGCAGCATGAGGTTCAGCAGCTATGATATTGGCTTTCTCCTTGATTATTTTTTTCTTGATTAGAGTAGTTACAATAATAACTCTGGGAACATTCAATTTGATTATAATGCCAATAGCTAAAATATAATTACCCAGTCAAATGAGAGTTCCCTTTGTTGTTTATTGTTTTTGTTCCTGTGTGCCAGAACTGAAAGATCTACCTGATTTTTTATTTCTGAAGCAGCGTGTAGCATTATCAGTTACTTTATAAATAGTGGATAACACTTCTGCACACTTTTATGTTTAATTATTCTCTAGGGGGGCCAGATGTGAATGGGACTTATAGTGAGTATACCTTTCTCCCTGTAACCCCACAAGCTGGAGCTTGTTTATATGGTGGCTTGGCAATAGTGATAGACCACTGTTCTAAAAATGCATTGTGTTTTGCTTAGTTTGGCATCTGGTTTGCATGCATTTTGTGTGCTGTACAGAACGTTTCTTGGTTTTCCAGAGCTATTTGCGTTTCTCACAAAACACAGCCAGGGCATGAAATTTTAAATAGGCCCTTTATGTGGCTGTAAAATTATCCTCAGATTGGTGTGTTACTGCTGTACGCCATTGAGGCATAGAGTGGCAGTGATTACCCCCTTCTTTTTTCTCTGTCATTGGTGCTTGTGTTTTCATTGTACAAAGGCAGACACAGCAAAGTGAAGTGAGAGCTAACATTCACTGGCCTGTCCCTTTTTATATATTGGTAGGCTAAACTATAGCTCTTGCTACCTAAGCACTGTTTATAAAGGTGTAAGCTCCAGGGTTATTTTTATACTGCTAAAAGTATGTTTATACTTTATACTTCTCTCACTACTACACCATATGTTTATACTTTTATACTTCTCTCACTACTTTATACTTCTCTCACTACTAAGCCACTACTTGCCTACCTGGAAAATGCATTGCATATCACTCGTCCCCAACACTTGATGACAGCACATTTGTTGATTTAGACACATTTGATTTAAAGACTTGTACCTTTAAAAATAGGTCAGCAGGTAACCTTGATAGGTTCCTTTGAAGATTGTGCCATTTACTAAAAAAAAGATGTGTATAGTCTGTGGAGAACATGGACACTCCTACCATGGCAGATGCTCTCCATTATTATTATACAGGATTGATATAGCGCCAACGGTTTGCGCAGCGCTTATTAGTAGTACAAAGGCCCACCAGATAGCTCATAAATCCTTTATGCACCCGAAACCGACAATTGTTAAAGATCCTTGAAGCAGAGTTAAAGTATATTTAAATATTTTTGATTAAAGAAAGGAGGGTTTTGTTTGTCAGATTTTGTTTTTCATATGTGTGTCAGGGAGATTTCTCTTTAATTTGTGTCCTGTAGCCTGAACAGGAAGGGAGACGATAGCTTTTCGATGTCAGGAAATCCCCTCTTACACAGTTGTCCATTGGAAGATTTTCCCTCTTTTTCTGTTCTGGTGGCAACTTTAGTTATACTGTATTAGAAGTCAAATAATTACATCACACCTAATATATGGGCTTGCCTCTGTTCTAAAACCTTGCTTGTGCAATTAAAATATCAGCTGCTTTGTTCATCTTTCACTTTCATGTATTTGTTGCTGCTGTTTGAGCAATGATTGGCTCCTTAGACCAAGGATGCGTCCAAATAAGTGTTTAATTAAAATACAACTATTATTTTCAAAAGGAGGACAGCAAAGATAGCCCGCCTACTGAAAGGTTTCCTAGGAAGGGTTTTCTCTTAGCTTTTGTACATTTGCATTTTTTTCATGTGCCCACATCAGTTGGAAAGTAATAAGTGTCTTGTATAAAAACCTAAAACAGGATTGTAGAATGTGGACCTATAACGTACTGTGAAGAAGTCTATCACTTTAGTCCGAGTAAACTCTGTAGTGCAATCTTTAATAACTATTAGATGTGTCTTTTATGGGAAATGTAAGATTCTTCCATTGAAGTTTGTGTATGACTGTTAATGGGCATTATACCAAATAGCATAAGACTAGTGAGAACCAGAGGTGTGTGGTGCATTATGGGACTTTTCTGCAGAGTCGGGCAACAATCTATGAGGATTATTAGGATGGTTTGGCATAGTTAAAGAGAGTTTATCCGCTGAAGAATGGGAAAAATATTTGTAAAGGAGATATGGAATATTTAAAAACAACCAGTTAGCAATGGTTTCTGCAAGAACCTGATTATGCAGTCTATAATTGTGTATGATTATGTAAGTAAGTAGGTCTTAAAAATTATAACAGTTTATGGCTGGATGTTCCAATTCTTGCCTGTTTATGAGTGGTTCTCTTTAAGTAACAACTAAGAATAGCTATATACAGGGTAGTAGAAAACCTAAACAATTTGCAAAAAAATGATTGCATGACACAACATTCTAGGTACAGAAATGATTGCTGGTGATTAGTGGAAATTTAGGATACTCCAACTTCTTATGTTATTATTCACTTAAGAAAACTGGAAAAAAAACATCCAGTTGACGGCCATCTGGAGGCAACATGCTGTATATTAACAGTTTCATGGTGTATTAATGGCAATCATTTTCAGAACAACTGCAGTAAATAATGACTATACAAATAATAAAGGAAAATCGATAGTATGCCATCTTCCATTCTTACTGGAACTAGAGAAAAGCTTTTGTGAAAGGTCAGGTGGCAGTAATAGACATTAAGGAAGATGGAATGTGCCATTTGGCATTTACTTCTGAATAAATCTGATGATTCACTGTAAGATACTGTATCAGACGAAGCATTAATCAGTGATCAGTGCATCATTTACATCCAAACAAAGGCCAGCAATTCCCTCAGAGCTAAGAGGAACCACATTCACACAATGTTCCCAACATATCTCTCCCTCTGTAACCTTTAACTGTATTGCCTGTAGTTTTCCAAATCTGCTGGTGGATATTGCCAAGATATTATACATGGCCATGCATACAGAAACTATCCGACTGGATTTATTAGTGAATTGGTGAAAGCCAGACTGGCTCACTTGACAGGATTGGCGTGATGTAGAATGGCTGGATCATTACCTGATTAGTAATGTGTGATATCACTGTAAACCAGTGCACCTAAAATATCTGTATACCTATCATTTCTGTTCTTAGTCCTGTAGCACAACGTAATTGTTGATGAAAATGTATATAGAGGCAAACCAATACTGCAAAATTTTATTATCAGAATAAAGTATTATTTATATGTTACAGAAATGTCTATAGTATATAAAAAATATATATTATACAACAAAGTATACATTATAAAATAAAATAGTCAGTTTTAATTGCTCAGGTTTGTGACAGGTTTAGGCATCATGGGATGGAG
>NW_017306766.1:344963-354328 GCF_000935625.1 Nanorana parkeri | reverse complement strand
AAAATATATATATATATATATATACAGTATATATTTAAACAGACAAACATTGTCTCCTGGCTGGTCTGATAACAACTGGGGTCCTTGGCGGCAGGAGTGAGCATTCCTTACTGCTTCATGCAGTGACATGTGAGTATAGTCCAATGTATTGATCCCCTCAGGGATGGATATATAAAAGCCTGGGCTCAGAGGAAGCTGGTTGAATCTAGAAAATTTAGTCATCTAGTGTTGGAAAATAACAGCTGTGAGAAACGGCTCTAGTTTGAAGGTGATTATTGTACCAAAAAACTCTTTTTTTTTTTGTTGTTGTTCCATTTCATCTTTCATAAGACTATTCATTTCTAGTTTTTGTGACACAATTTTGCTTTAAAGCAATTCAATTAGTAGACAAATGAACTATTATGTACAGTACAGGACACAGGCAGATTGAGAGATGACTGGGCAATATATAGGTATCATCAGAGGATTGGTGTCCTGTCACCTGATGATACATCCTGCATATTACCTAGTCATGTCTGAATCTGTCTGTGTTCTGTACTGTACTCCAAGAAACGTATTTCTGATAGTTGCCAAATTGTATATTTCTCTACAGCATCCAGGCTGAGGTCAGTATGGACAGGTCTGTGCTGATTCTTTGCAGCTACTCTCTGCAAAAATGTCAAAGGTTTAAATGAAAGGTGCCAAAGCAACTCATTTGATCTCCATGATTACTTCACATCATGAAGCACACCTTGCACTAAAAAGCAAGGCTTGTTTATTACTTTAGGGCCTCCACCCTCATATTAAATCACCACCTTAAAGCGACAAAACAAAACCTGTGGGAAAAAAATTATTAAATATACTTACCTTACCCCCGGCTAGTTATAATCCTTAGCTTTTCTACACTCTGTTAATTTCAGTGATTTGTTTATGTTGGCAATGTCATATTATCTGTGTTATTTTTTTTTTTTAAAGGCAGTTGTAATTAAATAAGGACAATAGAGAAGATGAGAAAGGATAATAAAACTATAATAAAAAATAAATCAGCTAATAGGTATATTAATGATCAAGGTAATCATTCTAGCAATTTAAAGGAAAACGTTAATGGTTTTAGGTCAAATGCATTTGATACTTTTTATTGTTTCTTCTCTTAGTTTTACATTTTTATATCAGTTTTAAAACCTGTATCATCCATAATAAAGGATTCACAGCAGTTTTTAAAAGAAAAAGAGAGCACAGTTGCATGCTTTTACAATATCTCCCTCTCTAATTGAAATTATGTGTAGACAATGTAAGTGCAATTCAGTGACTTGAATTTGAGCTTGAGCTATTGGGCTCTGTAAGTAATCGGCTTTTTTTTAAAAAATAAATGGAAGATGAGGACAACCTGCAAAGGAGACTAGAGCTGTACCTGTTTGTTGCATATGGAGTTATAAAATATTCATGTACAGAATACATCAACTGCCAAAAAATAAAATATGAATTTCCCAATCCTAGCCAACACATACACTATATTGGCAAAAGTATTGGTACACCGCTCCAAATCATTGGATTCAGGTGTTCCAATCACCTCCATGGCCACAGGTGTATAAAATCAAGCACCTAGGCATGCAGACTGCTTGTAAACACATTTGTGAAAGAATGGGTCGCTCTCAGGAGCTCAGTGAATTCAAGCGTGGACCGTGATAGGTTGCATCCTGTGCAATAAGTTCATCCGTGAAATTTCCTTGCTACTAAATATTCCACGGTCAACCGTGGTATTATAACTAAGTGGAAGCAACTGGAAACAACAGCAACTCAGCCACAAAGTGGTAGGCCATGTAAAATGACAGAGCGGGGTCAGTGTATGCTGAAGTGCACAGAAGTCGCCAACTGTCTGCAGAGTCAATAGCTACAGACCTCCAAACTTTGTGTGGCCTTCAGACTGGCACAACAACAGTGCGTAGAGAGCTTCATGGAATGGGTTTCCATGGCTGAGCAGCTGCATCCAAGCCTTACATAACCAAGTGCATTGCAAAGCGCCGGATACAGTGGTGTAAAGCATGCCGCCACTGGACTCTAGAGAAGTGCAGACGGGTTCTCTGGAGTGACAAATCACTCTTCTCTGACAATCCAATGGACGTGTCTGGGTTTGGCGGGTTGCCAGGAGAACGCTACTTACCTGTCTGCTTTATGCCAAGTTTGGTGGAGGGGGGATTATGGTGTGGGGTTGTTTTTCAGGGGTTGGGCTTGGCCCCTTAGTTCCAGTGAAGGGAACTCTTAAGGCATCAGCATACCAAGACATTTTGGACAATTTCATGCTCCCAACTTTGTGGGAACAGTTTGGGGATGGCCCCTTCCTGTTCCAACATGACTGCGCACCAGTGCACAAAGCAAGGTCCATAAAGACATGGATAAGCGAGTTTGAGGTGGAGGAACTTGACTGGCCTGCACAGAGTCCTGACCTCAACCCGATAGAACACCTTCGGCATGAGTTAGAGCGGAGACTACTAGCTAGGCCTTCTCGTCCAACATTAGTACCTGACCTTACAAATGCGCTTCTGGAAGAATAGTCAAACATTCCCATAGGCACACTCCTAAACCTTGTGGACGGCCGTCCCAGAAGAGTTTCCAGAAGAGTTGAAGCAGTTATAGCTGCAAAGGGTGGACAAACTCAATATTGAACCCTACGGACTAAGACTGATGCCATTAGAGTTCATGTGCGTGTAAAGGCAGGTGTCCCAATCATTTTGTTAATATAGTGTAGTTATGTGTATATATATATATATTTATTATTTACAGTCTTCTTGAGCCAAACTGATTTTATCTGAGTTATCAACTTTTTCATAAGAGTTCTTATTTAAAGTGACATTAAACCCTCAGATTTTTTAACATAAACCAATACTGTAATGTGTGCCTTACTGTAATCCATGGTTGTTTCCCTTCTCTTTGCTGCTCTTCCTTTTAAATCCTCATGTCTTCTCATGCTTGGGGAGAACTTCCCTTTGCCGCTGACTGCCTCTTCCTGTAGTGCTGGCTCAGGTTGCAAACTTACACACAGACACCATGTAGCCATTCCAGAGACAAGGCAGTCTGCTGCAAAACAGAAGTTCTGCCCATCATGAGAAGAGATACAGATTTAAAAGGAAGAGCAGCAAAGAGAAGGGAAACAACCATGGATTACAGTAAGGCACACCTTACAGTATTGTTTTATGTTAAAAAATCTGAGGGTTTAATGTCACTTTAAGTCTGTGCAAGTTTTGACTTTTTTCCAGCTTGTAACCCAGATATTAGCGATAAATTGCCCTATGGAGTGTATTGTATCTACCGTGCCACATCTTACTCATTGGGAAAAGGGGATATTTGACATTGGCAGCCCTCCTTTTACCCAGTTTTTATTAGTGGCAGCTTGCTCAGTGCCGAATGATAACCCTTCCATATATTATTGTATAGTGCTGTAGGATTCCAGAATGCCTTGCTACCAGCCTTGTGTTGTGTCTGTTCCCACATGTCTTTGTTTGAAGAAAAAAAAAAAGAGCCTTCATTCTGCTTTCTTTCCACCCTAGATAACATCAAACGAGAAACATTTACACAGTCTGAAGAATGATGGGGATCTTCTTATCCACACTCTGGAGAGACTTGCTCAGGATTCAAGGTGAGTCCCCTCAGGCAAAGAGGAATTTCCACACCCTAAACAAACGGCTTTATTTTAAATACTAAATAACAATGTCATTGGTTTCATGTTACCCGTGTCGAGGAAGACTTCACAGAGAACATTTAAGAGTTTGTGTTTTGGGAAGCTGTGATTAGATTTTTTTGGCAGCATATTTTATATACATATATACTGAACTGTGTAAGCAATGATGGATACATTTTTGTTGTTATTATTATATGTTATTATTATATTTCCAATAAAAATTAGAAATGGTATATGAAATTAAAAAATATAGTACAAAAAAAGCATTTTTAAAAATGTACCAGCTTTCTGTGTGCCTAACCTGTAAGGACGGCTAAGGCGACCCACAGACCTGAATAATGGTCTGGCTGATAACTGATATTTGGCTGATAAGGGAATGACTACACATTTCCGGGCACACTGTGACCAGAGTAGTCAGAACTCATGATCTGCATACTTGTTCTGGATACTGGATTACGAAGTCCTTGGATGAGCATAACAGCCAGGAAACTAGTATTTTTAGCAAGAGAGTTCAGCAATGGCTGCTCCATGTCTTTCAGTACAAGTATAGTGAAACAACCCTGAAACAACTGTCTGTAGCAACAAGTTTTATGATCCGATAGCAGTAATGGGAATTTATGTTATATATGTGTATATAAAAGTCCAGAGAAAGTATAACGTGACAGTGCAGATGCAATAATCACCTCAAGTAGTTTATCCTTATCAGGTCAGAGACTAAAACATTGCCTAGTGCTGGATGGATACACTCACTCTGTCTGAATCCTGTTTATTCTTTGTCTGGACTACTTTGGGAAATGAGCTTTTTAGCATATTCTATTTTGGCACACCGATTGTTATGATGCTGCAAAGTTTTACTATACTACCAATGCAATAATACATCCCGCTAATGCAATTACTAATGTTACATTATATGTGTAGAGCCAGCACTTGACATTTGCAGTATTTGATGTTAGCATACTCCTAGGATCTCCTGTGTAGTAGATAGCAGCATTGCCCTTATTTATATGTGCTCAGTTTTTAAGGTTATTATTATTAGAGTTAGTGTTATCATTAGTAAGCAAGCAAAATAGGTCCAAAAACTGGACACATGTAGAAAGGAAGGCACTTTCCAAATGACCTTTACTATGTAAGTAATGCAGGAACACTAGGTGCAATTGGTAATTAGAAGATGACAGGAACTGGAGATGATAGAAGTTCCCATTCGTATAGCATAACTTTAACCACTCACCTACTGCTGTATCAGTGTGGTGGATGCTTATTTCTGGAGTGACATTTTAAAAGCGCAATCCATAAATCACCCTTGGGCGGTGTCTGCTCCCATTATTGGTTGTGTACAGAGCCAGTCCAAGTGGCTCTGCACCTTGTGATCACTGTTATAACCAATCACAACAGCCACAAATGTAAACAGTGCTGTGTTTACATTGCTAAGCCCTCCCTTTTCTCTTACAATGGAGAAAGGGAAAAGAGGAGGAACTGATGAATGAATCATTTATTCATTCTTTAGTTCCAGATCAGTGTAAGCAGCAGGAGTTGTGGATTTTTTTTTAACCCCTACCTCCACCCCTCCATGCTGTCTCAGCAGTGGGCCATATATTAACCCCTTAACGTCCCTTATCTTCACATCTGCACATTAATCCGCTCATCTCTATCCTGGCTGCAGGTGACCAGTACATTACCCTCTACCTCCTTTACATCCTCCTCCCTCTGTGTATGACCAGTACATTTATTGTATCTAGTGCGCCATTACTAAGTGCCATGTTTTAACCTGTTCAATACCAGCAAAAAAAAAAAAGTGGCAAAAAAATTAGATTATTTTGGGGAGTCTACTTTTAAAAAAAGGTAATTTTCCTGTCTGTTCTCTGCTGGCAGATTTAATTATCAGTTGTTAACTAGATATGCAGGATTGTATGTCCTAACAAAGGGTTACGGACCTCAAGACTTGGTGGTGCATTGTATGTTAATGCACTGTCTGGCAGTCTTGTGCCGCCATTCTGTCCCTTATGTCCACATTGCCATCTTTTCAAAGCAATTGGAGCTGTCTGTAGAGTCTTGTGTATAATCATGCACCAAAGAAACCAATAAAAACATAGAAACATATATTTTTAGTTAAACTGTGTAAATGCAGTCAAACTTGAGAAACCCCCACTATATGTTCATTGTATGTTTCCAAAGTGGAAATACACTTTAAGGGCAGAACCAGATAAAGAAGAGAATTCCTAAGAATGGGGGCTGTCTATGTTCAATATTTTTTAACTTTATTTACTCCTTTAAATATGTTAGTGTAAATGTTTTGTTGTACTAAAATGTTTATCATGTTTGCAGGTTTTGTTTTAACAAGTTTACAGGTTAGCTTACAAAATGTGTCTTAATGCTTAGTGAAACTTTGAATTAACATTGATCAAGTTGTATACATTGTGGTACCTAAAGACCTCAGATAGCTGGCACATGCACAACCCAGCTTCATAGAAAAATCTTAGTTGCCTGCACTTGTGCAGCAGAGATGGGGAAAAAAGCGATCGTACGATAATCGCAAGGTGTATGGAAGGTGTGCGACCGTTTCTACCGTCTTTTGTCTCCCGTGCAGGCTTGAAAACCCGCCAAGAATCGTACGTAGATTAGTGCCATTCTCGGGAGACAAATGCTGAACGGGCCAGTGTGTGCAAGCGCACACTGCCCGTTCAGCATTGCAGTCATCGGAAGCCCGCCCCTCGGGGGGGGGGGGGGGGGGGGGCTTTCGATGATCACAAGTACGATCTGCCGGTCCAAGATGGGCAGATCGTACGAGCTTTTAATTAGCTTACAACCATCGCAAGATGGTTATAAGGTGTATGGGCACCTTTAGGCTTGCTTTAGGGAAATAATAGCAAGTGTTTATGAAAATTCATAGCATGTGATTGATTATTTGCCTTAGCAGGCCTGGCTCAAGTTGTGGAAGGCCTTCAGACATAAGATTCCCTCTCTGTCTCACCATAACCGGCTGGATCAAGCAAGCATTGTTATATTAAGTTGAACTTGAATACTCAAATAATTGGCATTAAGGGAGTGTTCGCTGAAGTGTGATGGAACACTTTAGCACTGCTACCTCACACCCCTCAGCTCTTTTGACTAGGTGAGTGTTTGCTCAGTGACACCCTCTGGAGTGTCATTGCTGAGGGGAAGTGACTCTGTCAGAATCAGATTTCCTCTAAAGTTATAATTGGACTTTTCACAGAAACCAAAGACAAGGTGAGCTTTGCAAGTACTTTTCACTCTTAATCCCATTTATTTAACTTTTGCTATTGTCTTTTTTGTCATTTTCTTTTACTGTACATATTTCTATGGCACCATTTGTATTAATTTTATTATAACAGTCAGTTTTTCAGGTGAATCTGATCAGAAGCCCAATGTTAATCCTTGGGGCAGCTGGATCTAAATGGCTGTGCATCCGTTTACATCCGATTACCCCCAACTCCCTCCAGGTCTAGAAAACAAAACATAACATAGTTCCATTTTGGGTCCGATGGATGGACACGGATGTCACAACAGTGACATCTGTTCTCTGTTTCTCTAATCAGAACTGCAGATATTGCTGATCGGAAATGACAGTGCCTGCATGAAAGGAGCCTTAGAATGTGCACATGGTCACCAAAACTGGATGACCCAAGATTGCAAAAATGATTCCGGGTCTAACAAATTGTGACTTCTGCTGTGACAAGCACATGTGTGAGTTTGAATTTGCAGTACATACCATGAATCATTTGGGATGAAGTGAAACAGGAGGCTTGCAGCTACAGAATGTGGCAGACAAATCTGAACCCAAATCCCTGAGGAACGTTTCTGGCACTTTGTTCCTATTCTGGTGTTACTTTCTTCAATGCTCCACGTAGTTTACTACTAAAGGAAGATTATCAATTCACTGTGACCCTCTGTATATTAATATGTCTGATGTTTAGTGTAACTGCCATTAATCTTTCCAACTCTTCTTACAAGTGCAGAAAATCTTTGTCTTTTCTCCAGTTTGGTATGCCACCCTCCCACCAGACTACAAGGTTCTCATATTACCCGCTCGCAGAACTGTGCTTATATCAGCTGCATCCTCCTCGCCTCGCTGCTTTGATCCACAGGCTGGTGTGGGAAGCTGCAGTATAACTCAGCCTATTTATTTTCTCTTCATTTTGACTCACATAGTGGTCTTTTTGTTCATTTCTAGTCCATACTAACATATGGCTATTCAGATAATAATTTATTTAGTCTAAAAAAAAAAAAAGATGAGTAAAGGGAACTGATTTACTATGCCAACATACTCTTCCTTGTCAAGTGCTTTGTTTTCTTCTCCGTGGCAACAGGCATGGAGTCAATGATACCGGCTATATAGCAGACAAAGTACTAAAAGCCTATAATGAATGTTGCATTTTAGAATAGTTCTGAAGCAATACAATAAACTGAGCACTGTGTAGATCTGTTGCTTGTTTCATGCCCACATTTTGTTATTTCTGCATAAATAAAAACAATCGTACAGATGCCTTGTATGAAAACAATTCTTTATACCTTTTATACAGAGTACATAAACCCAGTCCCATCTGTCCTGGTCTTAGAGGAGCTTAGTATTCAGAGTTCTTGTTAACATAGCATTATGGGGTCTAGTTTGTGTAATGTGGGAGACAACTGGGGGACTCACAAATAAGGAAAACTAAACTTTATAAAGGAAGCCTTTCCTAAGTAAAGTTGAGCCATGGACTCCAGTGCTGCAAATTAAGTGTGCGTGCTAGTCATTTAGTCACTCTGTTTACTACAGCTTTTTTGACGATGGTAACCAGCTTTTGACAGTCACACGGTATGAATGCATACATCTTTATGACTCTGCTTTTTTGTTGTTTCCATATTAAAATTTTAAATAAAGTTTTGGATAGAGTAGGGAAGGGGTAGGACCCATGTCTGGGAAAATCTCCCAGTGGGGACACCTGCTCCAGTAATAACTGTCTATGGGGAGATTTGGTTGTAGATATACGTTAACTATATTTATATGATACAATAGTCTTTACATGGTATTTAATTCATTCACATATGTCCCCTCCCCTGTACACTTTGCAGTCTTGTTTTCCTAACATAGTATCACAGTAGATAGAGCACTTTCCTTATGGTTTAAGGAAAAACTTGTCTCAGGTAGGCTGATATTTACTCTGATCAACAGACAACACATCATATTGGAGTAATTAGTTAGTTTCTGACTTAAAATTTGTATCTGTGAGATTACCAGTATATAAGATAGTAGAGTATAGAGCAGAGGTGCCCAACACGGAGCCTGCCAACCCTCTATGTGCAGCCTGCCACGTGTTGGGCACTTTCCAGAGTGGCAGCTGGATGCCGGTTGCTGGAACATCGTCTGGGTTCCCAGAATTGAAATGGATCCAGTACTTTCAGGTGGATTGATCTCCGCCTGGCATAGTAGTGTAGTTCTGGACGGATGGTGGAGAGAGAGTGAGGGGTGCAGGAGCATGCAATCAGGTAAGCCAGAAACAGCCCTAGTGACTGCTGGAGGAACAGAGAGGGGAGGGGACAATCCCTGCAGTCTGCAGATGATTGCCAGTCTGCGGGGAGAAGACCGTGAGCTGAGCAATCAGCGGTTCATCATCACTGCGTGTTACAGCCACAGGGTCCCACACCAGCTCTAAGTATTTGGAAGAGTATATTTTAACAACACTGACCAGCAATGTGTGTGTGTGTGGGGGGG
>NW_017306766.1:335063-344940 GCF_000935625.1 Nanorana parkeri | reverse complement strand
TAACTGCACTGACCAACAATGCAAGCCACTGTCACCAATGCTGGGGCTTTAAATGCGTCCTCTCTTCCAATACAGTCAAATACTTCTCTTTTAACAACACTGACCAGCAATGTTGGGAGAAGTGGGTTAACAGCACTGACCAGCAATGCAGGGGTAGAGGGGTTAACGCCACTGACCAGCAATGCAGGGGTTAACGCCACTGACCAGCAATGCAGGGGTAGAGGGGTTAACGCCACTGACCAGCAATGTGGGGGAGGGGGGAGGTTAATAGCACTGACCAGCAAAGCAAACCACTGACACTAATGTTGGGAGTTACCATTGCATCCACTGGCACTGATACTGGGGGCTACAATTGCACCCCCTGACACCAATGAAGGGAGGTACTATTGCATCCACTGGCACCAATGCTGGGAGTTTTTATTCTAGTTACTGACACCTATACTTAGCGTTGTTATTGCCGCTACTGACACCACTGCTGGAGGTTATTTTTGCAACCTTGAGTTTGGCTTTAAGTGACCATTCCTATTTAGAACCTAGAAATCCTGGACTTGTCATTCTGTATCTTCATACAGTAACTTAATAGGTTTTGGCCATCCAGAAATAGGTTAGTGAAGCATTCAGCAGCCCTCCAGCGCTGGCTGGGTTAATCACTGCATTTGCCAGAGAATTGAAGAAAATAATTTTATTGTAGAACAAGATGCATCCATGAATCTCATTATGGGCACAGTCTACTCACATTTGCTATTCTTTTCTAAAGGTTTTTTTTTCCCTTGACTTAGTTATAATTGCTTTTCCGCGTCTTAAGTAGCCTCAGCATTTAATGAGAAAAGGGCCCGATATTACACTGAATTATTCTATCAAGAGTTATTTGCATTTTTTAAATTAAGTTATAGAGTATAAGCTAGACGGAATAATCAAATCATGTTCACAATATAAAACATTTACTGGCGCACAACTTTAACCTCGTGGCACTTGCCTTTACCTTGTCTGTGCGTAATTCTCCGGCAACAGTAATGGGAAAATGTCGGGTTAATTATTTTGCTCTTCAGAGACTTAACGTTATTCACTAAAAGGTGAGTGGGACAAGGTGGAAATACATATTTCTTACCATTTAGCGCACATACTTGACAAGAAGACATGTACACCAATGCTGTGGCTACATACGTGTATATACAGTAACTCATTAAATAGGTGCTCACACAAATGGAGTAAACGTTCTTCTAAAAAGTCTGGAAGACTTTTAGTTTAAAAAAAAACAACCTTTTAATGGCCTCTTGATAGAAAATAGATCTGCTGATTCTCCAGTATGGCAGATGTCATGGTGATACACAGCTCTGTAAGATCAGTAAAACCTGAAATGGTGTGTATTATCCTGAACAATGAAAATCATTTGTACTGATTTTCATAATGTACATACTTCCAGGTCAGAGCATTGGAGCCACTCTATTAGGACAGCCAGACATATAGCATTTTCAGGAGATTAGCAAAGGCATTTTTTTCATCAGTACATCTTTCCTTTACTGCTCACCCTGGGGTTAAATTGATCAAAACTGGAGCAGACAGAATCTGGAGCAGTTGCCCATAGTGTCTATTTCCTATTGCAAATAAGTGCTATGTGAGCAGTAGTTGCAGGACAATGCTAAACAAACAGAGATTGTCTGTGCTCCCAATCTTGTAAAGGAGCAGCCAGGGCTATCCCTAGAATGAGGCGGTTGCCTTAAATGGCATCTCAATGGGTCACCTGGGGGCCGCCCTCTTTCTGGCCAGAGCGTACCAAGTTGCTAAGAGATCTTAGCAACCTGGACATTCTGGTTGCCCAGCTCACTGGCGTCACTGATTGCCAGGAGCTGAGTGGCAAACATGCAACCCCCCCCGGTAATATGCAATCCACTCCCCAACCCACGGCCAGGACGCCCCTGGCAGTAATATCTATTATCCAAAATACTCCAATAATCCAAAATATATTCTACACTAAACAATATCACGTATGGTAATTGTATATAACAAGAGTAAAGTAACACCCAAGTGTGAGGGCAGAAATAATTACTGTCCGCACCCCCCTATTAAGTGGAGTGTTGTCCCTCATACTCTGAGTTTTGTGTAAGTCTTCCAAGTATTTCATTCACTTTCTGCCTACTTGCTATAAACCCTGGGGGCCCCAATCCCAAGATCAGGACCACAAGTGCAGGAAAACTTTTTAGGGTCATGGTGGTAAAGACTTTCCCGCTGAGAATCATGATGATATCATGGACATGCATGCATGCATGCGTTTTCCACACTTGCCCATGGTTTAGTAATGAGGCATGGTCAGAGAGCCTTTTACAGTGCTGCATGGTACAATCAGATAGGACTGGGAGGGTATAAGAGTTTTCCCTGTGCCTTTGCCCTGATTGGACAGAGGACACTGAAGGAGGGAGCTGTAGGATTTGGCAGTTCCCCTACAAATAGTGCACCCTTGGCACCGTTAGAACCCAGTGAACAGAGTGTAGGCTGTTGTACACACAGAATAATTATTACAAAAAACTGAGATCCAAAGTGTTCTTACAGGTGAAATACACACTTTTGAGGAACCTAAAAAAGGAAAAAAGAGAAAGTGGGTATTTTGGGAAGAAAAAAATGAGGAGATTGACAAACATTGGGAACTTTCTCTGTACAATTATTTTTACATTGTAGTTCTTAATATATGAAATATAGACTCCTAGTTATCTTTTTTTGAACCTAAAAGGAAATCTGGATTACCGTAATTTTTAGGTATGGCTTGAAAAGGTTGAGAACCACTGTTTTAAGGGCATGTACACACTACATTTATGTGTTGTTAACATAAGGCACATTTATTCTACGTTTGCTGCAAGCTGGCTATTTTATGAATTGCATAAATTTAAAGTACTACTAAAGGCTCCTGTATGGCATTCTAAACAAGTTCCAAATCCAGTTACTATACTGTTCTATACTATACCATATCATACTATACTATACCATATCATACTATACCATATCATACTATACTATACCATATCATACTATACCATATCATACTATACTATACCATATCATACTATACCATATCATACTATACTATACCATATCATACTATACTACACCGAGTGGTCAGATTATTATGACCACCTGACGTGTGTAGGCAAATTAGCTATAATTAGCTATAATTTTGCGCTGAAGTTGCTAGAGGGCCAGACCATTATAAATAGGGAAGCGGGTTGTGTAGAAGTGATTTTTTTCTGAAGATATGGGTAAACAACGCGATTTAACAGCCTTTGAACGTGGGATGATTGTTGGCGTTAGGAGCCATGGAGCGAGTATCAGCAAAACAGCAGAATTTGTTAAATGTTCAAGAGCAGCTGTTGTTAAAGTGTTTAAAGACTGGACTGTCAGCCGAAAATCTGGGTCTGAACGTGCGAATTGTGGCCGTCAGCGACTAGTCAATGTTAGGGCAGAACAGAGAGTGACAAGACTGGTACAAGACAACAGAAGGGCAACAGTGCAGTGTCAGATTCCTCGCATCACCTTTCAACATCTCGTGGAGTCACGAGGCGGCCCAACAAAGTCATCTCGTGGAGTCAACTCGTGGCCCAACGAAGTACTGATTGGGTGGTCATAATAATCTGGCCACTCAGTGTATATCATACCATACTATACTATACTACTATGCTAAGCCTAAAATAAACAAAAAACTACCTATCTTTACCCATCAATAGTTTTTTCATCCCACTGTAGGGCATGCAGGCATAGCCTACATGCCATACATGCAACAAGTATCACATCTAGTTGCTATGTGAGGCACAATCCTCATGAAGCAAACAAAAAACTTATTTTACCTTCCCTGACTGAGCCAAATCCTCCTTCATCTGGGTCCTACATGTTCCCCTCCCAGACGTGGCAACTTATAGTAAGAGGGTTTCAGCAACAGAGGTAGTATTGTCAATCCATAAAGCAGTGGGCAGGAGCTGATTGACAAGATACAGGCTTGTGAATCAGTGGTGACAATGCTGATAGCCATACCCCTGCAACATTTGTTTATCCCACTGTAATGCAAGCAGCAGGTACAGCCTACATGACAGTGTCAACTCTGCTCTGAATTCAGGAGCAGTGCAGCATCGTTGCTGCCTTATCACAAGAAGCAACATTAGGCGAACTTAACTGGCAAACTTATCAGGTATTTCTAGGACTTTGCAGGGGGACTGCAGTACTTTAGTAATGGAAGGACATTGCTCTACTTTAACTTCAGTGGCCACAGTTAAAATTATACACATTTTTATGCTTCTGATCAATGACTGCACAACTATTGCATTCATAACTATTTTGCTGCAGTGTTTTCATTATGCATTTTCCATTGAAGCACACATTTTACAAACAAGTCAGCATGCTGCACTGTACATGCCCAGAAAACATACTCTGTACATACCCTAAAACCTGCACATCTCCTTGGAAGTGAGGAGTGACTAGTATGTAGGATGTGTAGGGCGTGGGTTTGGTAAAGAACTTGTAAAAACAAATGAGAAAGATTAGATCAAAGTAAAAAGGGTGACAGATTGTGGGAGATGAAACAACCATGGCATGAAAAATAGCACCAAGTGAATAGAGAAAGGAGCCTGAAGTAAAAACAAAGTACAGGAAGAGCTTACATTTTGGGAAAATCAGAAGGAAAGCGTCCGTGGATATAAATAGAAATAGCTCAAAGGGAACCTATAGTCTTTTCAGTATAGATATGAATGTGACCAGTTTAAAGCTGAACTGCATGCAGATATAAAATGATCAATTATAGCAGCTATGTATTCATTAAAAAATAATGAGATGTATTTTTGAGTATTCTGTGTATAAACTAGTATTTGAGTTAGTATCAGCCTCTTGTAATTCGCCATACAGCAGCACTAGAGCAGAAAGGGTCAGCACTAGAAGGCTATTGCTGACAGGAGAAGAGAGTGAACAATGGTGTCAACAATGGGGTGAATTGCTTCTGCTGCTGTGTAAATCTCAGAACTGGATGGACAGACATACAAATCATATATGAGTTCACACGTGTATTTAGATTTAAAGTGAATCTCCAGGCATATATAAAACACTAATTAGTGGTTGAGAAAATGGTTTAATATATTTTTTTTACGCAATTGCTGAATGTATGTGAATTGTGTTTTAATATCTGCCTCTGGTAATCACCTGTACAAAAGAACTGAGATTAGAGGAGGGAGGGCCAAAATTATGAGCCAATCAGCTTCTGCTGCAGTCAGTGATCGTGCTAACAAGAGTCAAGAGCAGAGTGTACAGGATGGCTTTATCAGTGTGCCGCTGCTCCATCACTGCTGGATGAGGTGTGGCTTAACTCAGTGTTCCGTTGCTGCTGCATTCGAGGATAAGGATCTAGTTGCCTGCACCACAAAATTGGTTGCACAGAATTACAAATCATATGGCAGGTAAACAGCTCCCATATCTCAGTGCATTTAGCTGTTTGCCTGGTGTTCTGCTTTAATGTAAATAGTTGAATATATTATTATTATTATTATTGTTTCAATGTATATTGTTTTCAAAATATATTAATTGCTCAATACGTATGCAGATTAGGCTTTCTGGTTACCATTGCTGTAATGTAATTGTGGGCTAACTATAGCCAATTAAGGATGACCAGGCTATAGCCACTTACCCATCCCCCAAAAGTGAGGTCAGTCCCATCAAGTATCATACAGCTAATCCGACAGCAGGACGTGGTACATGGCTGTGTACTATTTTGATCCCTCTGCTCAGTTAGAAGAAGGTAGGCTGACCCACTCACCAAGAAGTTGGAAAAGCTGTGTTAGCAATAATGAGTGCTTCCAGCGTCAAATGCATTTATGATCACTTCCAAGGGTGGCCCTAAGTGGTCTAGCCCTTGCCTAAGTGATGCATGTGTCTGCAAAACCAGGAGCAGGATTGGGTGATTTATGTTCATATTCCTGCCTTTCAGTTCATCCATCTGCTTTGATTGATAGGCAACAACACAATGGGGCTGGGTGTGATTGCTTTTAACTTAAGAGCCATGCAGAGCCATGCAGCAAGGGTCCTAACTGCACTTCTCTAACATACAGGCAGAAAAGGCACTAGATGGAGGTTTGTATCTTTTTATGAATATGTTAATATGAAAAAAACAAAAAAGAAACTTGCATTCAACAATAGGTTGAAATGTTGCAAGCATAACTCAGACGTGTACGGAAAATGCAGTATGGTTTATCCCTTTAACGATCTTCAACTGGGTGACTAATGCAGAACTACAGGTACAATAGGAAAAATGACGGGAAAGGATAAAATAGAATGTTCCCAGTTTGCTGTAATCAGCATGTTTCATTCTGTTTAGAGACAACTAAAGGAGGGCTAATTGTTCCTGCTGTTTGCAAAAATTGCAAGCTTTCACATTTCTAATTCAAGCACTTTTTTAACATGAATATGAATCCACTGGAGGCTGCACAGAATAGTGTATGCTAGCACTTGCTGTAAGACAATGACGATTTCTTCTTCACCGTGCTGTGTCAAATGCTCCATAATCAACAGAGGGCAGGTGATTCAGAAATGTGCTGTGTATGCAGAGTATTGGTTCTACTCTTAAGAAAGGCCATGTGCAATCAGAATTTTTTCCTGCAGATCAAGATAATTTACCGACAGCTACACGATATGATCAAAAGTATATGGATACCGCTCCAAATTATTGCGTTTTTTCGGTATCGAGTACGAGTACCGATATTTATAATTCAGCACTCGCCGATACCAAGTACCAATACTAGTGCTTCCACTAGCATGGAGCCAGCTTCCCGGGCAGGAAGCCATGTGGCGTGTCATTACCCGCCGCCTGGCTTCTTGTTTGCCAAGGAAGCTGGCTGCATGCCCTTTGGCCAGCTCCATGCTGATGGGCTGGGAAGCAAGCTTCCCAGCCCATCAGCATGGAGTTGGCTTCTCGGCCAGTCAGGAAGCCGAGAGGTGGTCATCACCTGCCACTCGGCTTCCTCATTAATCGGAAAGCCGGCTCCATGCTGGTTGGCTGGAAGTCGGCTTCCCAGTTAATCAGCATGGAGCCAGCTTCTTGGCCAATCAGGGAGGCAGGTCATTGCCTGATTGGCCAGAAAGCAGGCTCCATGCTGTTTGGCCGACTCCATGGAGCATTTGGATGAGTACATTCCTGCTATATAATGTCCTACCTAAGATCTCCCTAAACAATCTAATAAAACTATTTTCAATCTGGTAGTGTCTCTTATTACACTGTTATGGTAACTTGTTTTGTTCAAAGAGGTCTAAATTTGACTGTCTGTAAAAAAACTTTGTTTTCAGGCTATCAAATCTATCAGAGGATAGTTAATAGTTGAGGCAGTAACAGGCAGAGATTTGTTTGTTTTTTTAACTGTAAGCTCAAGTTTTCTAGTCTTGGTTCATTCACAGATCTCCCAAATGCTGCGTGTGGCTAGCTGAGACATGAGATTATGACTAAACATCTCTTGTCTGTGGGTATGCTAAGCTTTTAACTTTACAAAATATAAATAAATGATGGCTCTCATGATCTCCTTTTGGTCAGTCCTGGACTGATGGTTAACTTCATGCACCATACAAAGCTCAACAATCAATTTGGTACATTTACAATGCATCAGTTGCTTATTCAGTCAGCTTGTTAATACCATGTTCGTTTTATCACATATGGCCATGTTATTTCTGTACCTGCACCTTTTCTGCCAGAGAGAACTATAGAATGCAGTTCATAGGCAAAAGAGATCTTAACAGTTCAAGTCTAGACTATCATAAAATGTACTTATCAATGTAAAAAGTGGGTCTAGTCTTTAGGTGTACATACAAACACCAAAACTTGCTGTTCCAAGCATAATACTATAGTAAGTATTATTAAGTAGTAATAAGTAGCTCTATTGTGGGCAGTCCTTGGGTTATCCTAACGGATATAATATGCAATATTATATAATGCAATCAACTGCAACTTATCCAGATGATGCAGTCCTTAGTCACATGCTTACTTTCACTAAAATCACAGCTCTGCATGCTGATTTGAAATCACCTGACATTCATTAGTTAAACAAACACGTTTTTTGCTTTTACTTACATTTGCTGTTTTTCACTTCCTGGTTGAATGAGGCTTTGTTGATGTAACCCTGGCCTTACTATATCACTAGTGCCTTCCTGGAAAATCTCATCTATAAATTGCAAAATCTCTTGAGATCTCAAGATGATGTGCACTGTCATATGTTCCAGGAGGCAGACCCAGAGTTCCAGGAAGTAAAGGCAGATCGATTTATCTGCCCTTAGTGAAATTGGCCACTGTAAGAAAAACAATGGGGAGGAAAAGAAATAGGGTATGCAAAGAAGAAAAAGCCTATAATTATCTATAAGTATCTGTAGATTGCCATTATTAAACATTTCTATGCCTTTTTGTTACTTAAAAGTATGGGTGAAGTTACTTTTTAAAGGGAATCTGCCTCTTTGCTCATTAAGGGCAAAGTAACATGTCATCTTGTAAGAGAAACTCCCCATCTGCTGATACCCACCCTGCCTGGCAGCTCTGTCACAGCCCTGGTAAATATCTGGCACTTTTGGGTATGGGGAAGCATGTATCCTCCTCACAGGATTCAGTGCCCAGGTCTGAGTGGCCAATTGCCAATCCCAAACACTGATGCCATCATTACTTGGAGATGGCACTAACAAAGTAAGGATTCCTGGGTCTGAAGAATGAACAGAGGGTCTGGGGGAATGTGATATACGCCTATCGTGCTAAAGCCCTAAAAAATGCACAGAAAAGCATTTCTAAGGATATGCAGTTATAGGAGCTAGAGTACATATAGGCTCCCTAAGCTAATGTTTCTGCATAAAAGTTGCCTGCATTATACTGACCTCAGGCAGGTAACAGTTTAATTCCTCTCTATGGCAATGACTATAACACAATCAGACCGAAAGTACCAAGTGTCAGCTTTGTAATTGGCTCCTGTGCAAAAGTACTGATTTGTGAGGCTCTGTGAGTTTAGGGAATCAGTAAATATTCCGGATGCCAGTAAAATATACTTCTGTCTGGAAAAGGACACGGTCAGCAGAAATAAAGACCACAGTGCTGAGTATATGAAAACAATAAATAAATGATCGGGATTAGATGGGGTTTTAATATACTATGCTCTGGACATTTTTTTTAAAAAGCTAAATATATTAAAAAAATATATTTATGTTCTGCACACTACACAAGCCCATAGTCTGAATTTATTATTTATGACATTCCACAACAGCCTATGCATAAAATATTTTCACATTTAGGAATATTACCAGGTTTGCTGCAGGGTGGGACCATTTCATAGGCAGGAAACTACATAATGCCAGCAAACATCCTGACCTTCAGTACACTCAGGAATTCAGCATGCTGCCCTTCTTCCACATTTTTTTTTTACCAGGTTAGACGGCTTTAACATCATAATTTAGTAAGCCAAGATCTTAACCACCACACTGTTCACAATTACACAAACTAGTGCCACATTTTTAGTATATATATATATTGTGGCATTGTGAGGCAATACCACGGTGTTAGGTGGCCTCAAAGTCACCCAGGGTTCTCAGCCAGAGGGGCTGGGTGGCTCCAGGAAGACAGTACGTGTACCAGGAGAGAACTGCCTTTTCAGTTCTTTCCAGGTTTTCTGGATCCTAGTTGGGATCCTGGAGCCAGGAGATTTCTTAGAGCTCTGGGTGGAACGAAATCTCCATTCCTGGGTCCATGCTTTGGTAGTGACCAGCACCTGATTGTGCACCTGTGTACATCCCTCATGAAGAGTGTGGTGGGATGTGTTCAGGGCCCCACCTGTGAGTCAGGAGAGCTCCACCCTGGAGTCAGTGTGGAGGCCAGTGCAGCAGGGAGCTGCGGGTT